>NW_008336359.1:59369-82558 GCF_000622305.1 Nannospalax galili
CTACTTTAGATGTAGTATCTAAAGACCAATTTCTTTTCAAAATGAGATCAGTTTTTCCTATTATTTCTCTTTGTTTTCTATTATTTTATTCTCAAAATCAATAAATATCAAATCTCCTTCTCTATTACTCATGACTCCAGATTCCCTCCTCCCCTCATTTATGTATTTGGTATTTTTTTAAGTCAGGGTCTCCCTGTAACCCCAGCCGGCCTGGAACTCCCTATGTAGACCAGACTAGCCTCAGTCTCACAGGGATCTCCCTCATTAAAGGAGTGCACCATGTGTATGGCCTATATGTTCTACATCTCTTAATATTCTCTCTGCTTGGAAATTTCTTTAGCTTTTCCTTCCATATCATAATTTTGGTCTTCAGTATGAATATTCTGCCATATTCAGTATTTTAATCCTTTAAAAGGGTATTTTTTAATTCTTTACAAGTACTTTTATTCTAATTGTTCTTTTTCATAGCAAACTATATCTTGGATGGTACAATACTCAATGAAATGCTTCTCTAAGGGTATTGGTAGAGATATTTTTTAAAAAACATTTTCTTTATATTTGTTTCATTCAAGGTAGGTTTTTATTTCATTTCAGTTCCTTTTTTTTTTAATTTTTCCCCCAAACATATGTTAATCTTGTACTATCTGATTTTAGGTGCAATAGAGTGTTAGATTACTTAGAATAGAAAGTTGGCAGGAATACTGTTTTGATGGTAGAGAGTGGATTTTGTACTTAACATGAGGAAGTAGATGACATGCGTCCACAGCAGACTTTTTCTGGCATGTGTAGCAACAAAAGAAAAAGAACCAAGTGAAGAGGTTAGAATAGTGTGATGTGCTGAGCACAGAAGCCCGAGTCTCAGGATGAAGCCCTTGCAGCAGGTCTCTGCCCCATGGTACTAACCTGTCTTCTGAATGCCATTACTTTCTCTGCCATGCAATGTGCTTGATCTTGATTCTAGATTACATCATCCTATTTTTCTCTTCTTTTTTTCCCCAAACTTTCCTTGGAGTGTTTCCCCGTCTATGTGGGTGTATACTAATGTGGCCATCCCAATTTTTAAATTTGGAAAGTGCTTCCTTGTTGCTTGGAGAAAACTGCTTCCTGAGACTCCCAAGTCCCATGACTGCTCCATCCACTCCCCTCCACCTTGACATCCCTTTCACACCTCCTCAGGTTCAGCAATCAAGGGCTTAGGCAAGCTCAGCAGGATACCACCAGCACTCTGCTACCAAGCAGAGGCAGGAGGATCACTACATATTCAAGACCAGCCAAGACCAGCCGGGTCTACATAGAAAGTTCTAGGTCATCTAGAGCTATATAGTGAGACCCTGTCTCGAAACACAAAATAAATAAATGAGCACATGAATGAGATGGAAACTATACAGAAAGTAGGTCATAATTCAAAATGATTTTTATTTATACTGAGTTTTCAAATGTTTTCATGTCTATTGACATAAATAATATAATGTTGAATTATTATGGTGACCGTTTATGTTAATCAACTTTTTATATAGTGTCTCTTAAAGTAAAAGGTACTGAGGAAATTTCAGTTATCTAGTATGTTTCATAAATCTGTGTTCTGTGAAAAAAAACAAGGGTTTCAATAAAACAGAGATAATCAAACCTTTAATACTGATTTCTATTTGATACTTACTAAGAACTCATCTTAGTATTTGGCAAATTTCATAATGTAATATGCCTAAAATGATTCTTGAAGTGAATGTCAAGAATTAAATAGAAAGTCAAAACAAGTTCAGAATAGACATGTTGCCTTTTAAATTTTTAGCTTTCTCTTTTTTTTATAGAACCTAAAATAACTCGTCCTCCCATAAATGTAAAAATAATAGAAGGGTTAAAAGCAGTTCTACCGTGTACTACAATGGGGAACCCCAAGCCATCTGTATCCTGGATCAAGGGAGACAGTGCTCTCAAGGTAAGTGATTGTTACAGCAAAACATGTGTACAAAACATATAAAAGGTGGTAAACCATAAACAGTCACTTACATGCTAATAAACTTATAATGTATATTTGTCTCCTTATGCATTGTGATAGCTTTAATTGTCAACTTGATACAACCTAGAATCACCTGGGAAGAGTCTGAATGAGGGCTTGTTGACATTAGGTTGTTCTGGAGACTATCTGTGGAGAATTGTCTTGACTAAGTTAATTGATGTGAGATGACCTAGTCCATTGTGGGCAGCAGCATTCTCTAGGAAGGGAGTCCTAAACTGTGTATAAGTAGAGAAATCAGGCTGAGCACAGACAAGCTAGCAAACATCTATGCATTCATTTCTACCTGTTCTTGACTATGGATGGGATGTGAGTAGCTCTTTGAAGTCCTGCCTTGACTTCTCAACTATGAGGAATTATAACCTAGAATTGTAAGCTGAAATAAACCCCTTTATTCCCTGTTACTTTTTGTCAGGGTATTTTTTTAAAAAAAACATAGTATCATAAATGAAACTAAAGCATACATTAACCAAGCTTAAACATTTCTACTCCCGTTTATGAAAACGCTAGGGTGTTCCAGTTGGGACTAGGTATGGGAAAGAAAAGACAGAAGCAGTAATGTTAGGGATGGAAAGACGCAAAGTCAAAGCAAAGCCAAAGCAAAACCAAGCTTCTTTGTTTTGACTGGTTGAATCATTTATTCTTTTAAACATGGAATCTTTGAGTCTTCGAAAATAAAATAAAATAAAACCAAAGCTTTAGACACAGTTTCTGTGAGACTGGAGAGAACCAAGGCTCAGAAGAAATGAAATGAGAACAGCAGAGAGAGAAAAAAACTTGTCAAAAGGGTAACAGGTGATTATGGGGTTATTTAGAGTGAGGCGACGACAGTGATAACTTCAGCAAATATCTCCTCAGTCGTGAAGAGCAGTGAGATTAAAAACGCATTATTTGGGCTGGAGAGATGGGTGAGTGGGCTATACATGTTCTGCAAGCACAAAGACCTGAGTTCAGATGCCAGCAGTCACATAAATGAATTCCTGTAACCCCAGCACTGTGGCCATGGAGATGGGAGACTGGGGATTGCTGGCTGCCAGCCTAATGCCAAACCTGGTGAGGGACCTGTCTCAGAGGAACAGAGAGTGAGAAAGCAGGGAACCCAGGGTCCTCCTCTTGCCACATGCACACATTCACACACACACACGTGTATGCATATGGCCCACACATCTGTGTGCTCGCACACACACACACACACACACACACACACAGACGTACATACACTATACACACGTATCTACACACATGCACACAAAAGTATTACTCATTGGGTTAATTTTGTACTGCTTTTGTGTGTTATTCCCATGCTTACTAATAAGTTATTATTTTGCATCATGATCATCTCTACAGCTTGGTTTTACCTAAAAGGGGCTCACAAACTCTGTTCCCATCTTACCAGGCCCAGAACATTCCATGAGAGACACACAGTTGTCAGGATATGTCAAATAACTGAAATAAACTACAAATTTGATCATCTTTGCCAGTTTTAATGGTAGTATATATAATCTCCTGACTTTCCTTTTGTTATGTGTTGAAGCATTTTCTACAATGAAAATCAAAGGTAGTTTTATGTGCATTACTGAAGTTACATCAAGTCCAAAAAAAAAAAAAAGAAGATAAATTTCATCTTTGAACTCTGAGGAGTAATTTTAAATATTCTTGGAGGATATGCTTTCTTCCAAGGATGCGCCAATGAGTGTGTACTAAAACATGGTAGTTAAAAGCAATGCTTTTATCGCTTTTAATTTTTTTGTCTTGTTTTTGTTCTCATTCTGGGGATCAAATTCATGTGTATGTGTAAGCACATGTTCTGCCTCTAAGCTATGCCTTCAGCCCCAAAGTGCAATATTTTTAATCAGACATGAGCATGACTTTAGGAAATCAAATTAACTGTTATGTTCTCATGAAATGAAAGAAAAATAAAAATGGGTGTTATCACATGGGATCACTATGATGCTTAATTTCTACAATCGTGCGTGGTCTCAGTATGCTTTGATACGTGGGCAAAGTAGAGGTTAATATTTTTGGTGATAATGATGACTTGACGGAATATAGCATATATACCTTTGATTGTGGCTGTTTTCTAATTTGTGTCACTTTCTTTGGCAGGAAAATTCTCGCATTGCAGTTCTTGAATCTGGGAGTTTAAGGATCCATAATGTGCAAAAGGAAGACGCAGGACAGTATCGGTGTGTGGCAAAAAACAGCCTGGGCACCGCGTATTCCAAGCTGGTAAAGCTGGAAGTTGAGGGTAAGAAACGGCACGCCTTCTATCATCATTTACTAAGAAGACTGTCCTGATTAAGAAAGATGACATGTAGATACTGTGGTTCCTCGGCTTTTTCAGATGTTAGACCACTGGTCTAGACTGTGAGAACAGAAAAGCTGAAAGCCATTTTCACTAGCCTAAAAGAAAAAAACCATATTCCATCTATTGCCCTAAATTTCGTAGTTTGACCATTACAGCATACTAAATTCATTATAATACTAAATGTGACACCATTTTAGTGAATCTTCCTGGCTTGGGCAATTTTCATTTGTTTGTAAGTTTGAAAACAATAATTTCATCATTTTCTGCATGCAGATTGATTTCTAAAAAGATATGAAGATGGAAACTTAATTTTTCAAAACTGTATTTCACAGAGATGAGAGAAATAAGATAATGACTCACACATACAACAAAAATGGTCTTAGTTCTAGGAATCATTTAACAATAATGTTGTCGACATAGCAACAGTTTACCAAAGTGTTTTAATTAATTAATTTAACAAGTTGATGTGAAAGATCTTCATTGAGGAATCAGAATCCAAACAGGTTTTAGTGTCCTATTCCCCAGTTCATTTGGGTATTTACCTAAAATTTCAGCACATTTGGGTCAAAAATAAGAACTATTAGCATAGTTGTATGAGGTGAACAGACCAAAACTAAATGCTTTCCTAAATTCTCTTGTTCTGAGCCATAAATTCAACTCCTCTGACCTTCCATTTATTACCTGTAAAGTGGGGTTTTCTGCCATTGATGAAGTAAGCTATTGACCACATGCAGCACAGTGCGGTATGGAACACACTGAGTATATGCTGGCTACGGGAATTACCATAGATTTTTCTGCTTTTGTCTTTTCCAACTGATAAAATGTTGGATTCACATACACAGAAGCAGTAGTTTCATCAGAAAAGACTTTGATGGATCCTCAGTTCTCTAAACCATTTGATTCTGCCTTGACTAAAATCTGGCCTTTCTTGCATTTTCTTTTGTAACTCAGGAACTTTTCTACTTGTTCTTTTAAAATTATTTTTATTTCCAGAGTGGACTTTGCTCTCACAGTTTTAATAACCCTTATTTCTGTATTTATCTCTAATTAAGCCAACATTTTTATGGTATAGTTGCATAAATTGCTTATAAAATTTCCATTAAGAAATAGCAAAGGATGAAGTTAGTGCATCTACTATCAGAACGTATAAAAAGACATATGTTAACGTAGTTCTCAATACAGTTGATTATACTTTAAGTATTCTAAATTATAAATTTCACTTAATGATTAGAAAATACTTGTCACACTTTTTTCAGTGAAAATTAAGTAAACATACAAACACATTCAGAAACCTATTCAGACACGTTGGGTATTCAGACACATTAGATTCAGGATTGATTTGAACCCTCTCTACAATGATGTAGAATTCATGTTATCCTTTTGTATAAGATTCTACAGAGTTTCCCTATCAAACTATTAAACCCAAATCCTCTTTTTGATTATATACAATACTGATCATTAAAACCGCTGTCTTCACAAGTATTAAAACAAATTGCTTCAACTTCGGCTTAGAGAAAATTATCACTAATCTTGATTAGTTGAAGCCCAGTTACACAGTGAGCTCTTGCTTTGCCACTGAATTTTGAATTAATAAAATGGAATACTGCCTCTTTCTTCCTAACATTTGAATGATAATGCTTGCTGCTTTGACTGGTAATATATGGTAGAGATTTGATTCAGCCTTACTACTACGGAGAGCTCCTGCTGCTAGTCACAGCTCGCCTAACAGCAGGGAAGAAGACACATTTTAGCTCACATGTCTATGTCTGCCTCCTCCCAACCTGATTACAATAACCAAAGTATTTGACATGTTGTTGCTAGCAAATAATAAGCATATAACAAATGATATCTCTCAGAATTGTTATTACAATTGTTCATTGATAGCTAACAGAATTGTTATACATTCAAATATAAAATCCACAACTGATCTATTTTTGGCTCCGAAGTTCTTAAAAACTGACTTCTGCTTGAACAAAGAGCTGAGCCATGCACACAAGATGCAATACAGAAAGGACCTGTTTAAAGGAAGAGCTAGTTCAGCCTACAACTCAGAACATGTGAAAAGCAACAGAGAGAAGGTAGGGAGACCCCTCCGAATACCTGCAAATGCCTGCTGGTCCAGCAGAGTGAGGGCTGACGGTAAAGCTGGCTGTGTTCAGTTAGGACAGATGACTATATGCACCCATCATGTAGAAGTGTATGTCAGCCATTGGATGGCTGTTTTGAAGCAGAGCTCCACATCTATACTTACTACAGATGGGTATGCCACTGATAGCCTGTACCAAGGAAAAATATGCCAGGCATGTCACCACACTGGGTACAGTGCATTAAGTACATCTTAACTTTTTCATAACAAACATGAAAGAAATACCCTGTCACATTGGAAGCAAAGCTCTATTTCTAAATTACCATCTTCAGGCTTCCACATATCTGAAATGACAAGACAAAGATATTCTGCATTTCTGTCTTATGTCCAAAGATTCCAGTCATGACATAAAGAATTCCTGTTGAAATATCTAACTCAAGATGTGCCAGCATGTATGTCTCTCTAAAGTGACAGGTGATGAGATTCCTAGAATATTAAATGGGCAGTTAATGCAAATTCCTATTTTTATTGATTTTTTTTTTGCATTTCATGCAATACATATCATGCAATCATATTTAAAACCCCTCCCCTATCTGCACTCCCCAAATCCCCCCTACCATATTTCACGCATTCTGTCATATATGCTAAGGTCTATCGAGTCAAGTTTGTGTCCCCAGATGTCCCTGGTGTGAGTTCATTTGCTGGAGCCTGGTCAGGCTATCTAGCATCACTCCCTTAAAGAAGACCAACTCTCCCTCACTCAGAAGTGATCGGCTGCCAATAATTCCTCTGCTAAGGTTGAAGTTTCTTACCTATTTCCCCAGTTATATGCTGGGATTTTGTCTGGTTTAAGTTTGCATGGGTCTTAAGCAAGCTGTCACCATTGCTGTAAATTCATATGAGCAAGTTCCCAGAAACCTGGAAAACTCTGTTTCCTTATGGTCCTCTACCGCCCCTGGCTCTTATAATCTTTCTGCCCCTTCTTCTGTGTAGTCCCCAAGCCTTGGGTGGGTGAGTTTCAATATAGGAGTCCTGTCCAGGAACATGCACTCTGCAGTCTCTTATTCTCTACACTTTGACCAGTTGTGGTTTCTGTTAATCGCCCTCTGTTGCCTGAGGAAGCTTCACTGGTGAGAGTTGAGAAAAGCATTAATAGTCTCTCTGCTCCTTGTCCACTATGTTCCCTGAGCCTTAGGTATAGAGGTTGCATTGTAGATGTGTCACTTAGGGCTGGGCATCTCACAGACACTTATTCTCTATGTTTGACCAGTTGTGGAATTCTGTAATACCATTTGTTCAAAAACAAGCTTCTTTGATGAGTGGTGTAAGCTATACTTGTCAGAGTAGTCCAGAGGTCTCAGGTAGACTGATACCAAATTCTTTAAGTAGAATACTTTATGTAGCTGTCACTAAGAGTACCTGTCAATGTAGGAAGGTCCTATGTTGCACCATTTTAGGAAGCTAAGGAATAACAAGGATGGCTCACTTACATGGGGCCACACAGATGGAAGAGTCTAAGAAACAGTGTCACAATGAATGTTTTCAACAGCTCTGTGTGACATTGTCTAGAGCAGTATCGGGAGGGAAGTGAGAGAAGAATCCAGAATCTGTAAATGAAGAGAGAAAAGTGGGGAGAGAGCGAGCAAGTGAGAGAGAGCAAGTGCTTCAGTAAATTTGGCAAAGAAAGGAAGGGAATTGAAGGAGCAGTTCAAAAATACTGAAGCTGTTAGAACATTGTGAGAAGGGAAATTTGAACATAGCGGAGAGAGCAACGTGGTGCTTTTGTGCATATGGGGTGCATTCATGACCTGGTAGAATGACAAACTTCACGCAGAGGGGCCCACATGTGATGCTTTTCCCAGGATGGCTTTGGTTCTCACCTGTCGTCCTGGAACAATTATTAATAGAATCCCTCTTTTACTTTCTAAAGTACCCAGGCTTCCATCATAAATTATGTGATTGCTCTCCTTGGGGATAATTTTCTTCCTTGTAATAGGAAAGAAGGAAAGAAAGTATCCATTTTCCAACATGAATCAGTTCATAAGTCAGGTAAGTGGAATTTAAGAAAGCTTTGTTCTCCTGGTCTCTGTTTCCTCCTTGAAATAGATAGTGGCTATCTGAAAATACTTTTGTAAGGAGGCCATGGGATAAGACAGAGATAAGGAGAATGGGAAGATTTTGAAATAGCTGTGGGATAGAAGCAATGACTCAGGAGAATTAGAATTGTGGAGCGTGTCAGGGTTTTGGTGAGAATGGGATCATGAACCTGGAAGAAGGGGCTGTGCTCTATGTGGCTGAGCCACACCCCTTGAATATTGATCTATACTATAAATATGAGTTTGGACAAAGTAGAAGGTTCCATTTAGAGGCAAGACATAAATGTTGGAATTTTACCAAAAAGAGAAATAGGGCAAAGGGGAATATTGCTCAGTAGAGTAAGGTACTGCATCGTGGCATCTTCATGCACCAAATTCACTTAGCTTAATATCTAAACATCAAGTCTAGGAGGATTTAAACCCAGATTAAACACTATCACTCTAGCAATATAACAGACATAATAAATTGAAAGCCTTCTTAGTACAAACACTTAGAAATTCTGGGTTAGCTACATAACTCATTAGGAATAAAATGTAAATATCCAGAAGCCAGGGATGAGTAGACATTGAACAAACATCAGCAAGCTCCTGAGCGGGTTCCCCTGTCAAGAAGGCAAGAGTGAGGCACCCTCATCTGTCTCCTAGTAGACTGCCTTAAAATCCTTAGAGAAGAGGAGGTAAAATGTTCAATTTGTGCAGAACAGAGGTTAGTTAGCACAGAGACCCTTGCATCAAACTGAGAAGCACAAAAATGAGAAGATGGGCTAGAAAAATTCATGGGCATGGGAAAAAACAAAGATGTGCCTGTCTCTACCTGAAGTCTAGTTATGAGGGAGGGAAAAACAGATCTTCCTATAAACCAATATTAAATACTCAAGATACATAGGTCTGATGCTAAATTAAAACAACCAACATGCTCTGCAATCTCTAGCTGGAGAAATTAACATAAAAATTGATTTCAAGTGAAAAATCTAAGAACAAAAGTGCCTTGAATCAGGTGACATGGTGTTTTTATGGATAAAGCCCCACAGATGAGTTCACAGTACAAAGTTGTAGATCTGCAGGAAGCCACTCACCTCAAGTGTTATCTAATGTGATACACAAATGAATACAGTTAGCAGATAACAAAGTAGGAAATATAAAATAAAGAAGGAATAAAAGCAAAATATATTTCCAGTTAAAAATTATAGCACGGGGGTAGGGACTCCTGAGGCTTCACCCCCAGGCAGGGAGTTATTGGCCGTTGGTGGTTGCTGAAGGAGGCAGAGTCACTTTTCTTTGGGAATAGCCATTGGTAGGCTACCCATGCCCCAGTGGATGACCACACACTTAAGTGCCTATAAGCAGAACTAATTTGACTCAGTGCGCTAAAAAGAAAGAAAATGACATGAAGTTGGGAAGGAGATATGTTTGGGGATGAAGGCCCATGGTGGGAGGGAATGAGGGTGGATTTGAAAGACACACTGTACACATGTACGGAATTTTCAATGAATAAATTTTAAAACATATCTTAGGACGATGAAAGGCAATTTTGAAAAAAATAATTTTACCAACTGAAAGTATAGAGTGAATGAAATTAAAATCTGATGGATGAATAATGATAAATTAGAAACAAAGAGATATTCACCCATTAGATCCCTTTAGAATTTAGAAATCAACACAGCTAGAATAAAAAAGGTGGAAAAGATAAAATGAGTTTTAGAAATAATAAAGAATACAATAACAGAGAAAATATGAAAGACAAGTCCTCAAAAACATGACTGAGACCTTTCTAACACTGGCAAAAGACTTATCCAGTCAGAAGCACACCAAGTTCTGATCAGACAGATCCAAACACAGCAAGAGTAAAGAGATGTTACCCAACTGCTGAAGACAGAGAATATGTAACAACAGCCTGAAAAGCAAATCACTTCCTTCGTAGCTTATAATTTGTGTTGTCTAGGGGTGTTTGGGGGGGGAAGGATCAAACTTTAAAATGTATGTAGATTTGTCTCAGTAAGTTAACCCCTACCAATTTATCTGAAGGAAAATTTACACAAGTATACATTCAAGATTATTTGCTATGAAGTAATAACAATAAAAAATTAAAAGGAACTGAGGTGGGTCTGTTTCCCATCTCAGAGCCTCAGTTTTCTCATATATAAAATACAGATAAAAGCAGTACCTACATTTTTGTTGCTGTGATTATTAGTTAATAAAGGCACGTGGTGAACAATCAATAATCCTTTGCTGGTTTTATTTACTTAATATATCCTTGTATAGGGATTACCTTGTGCAAGGTATTGCTCTAAGTGCTTTAGAAATATCAATTTATTACCAATAGGATATGTTCATAAGTAAAATACTAAATTTAAAGCCAGCATGTGTTATATATTATGTATGTTAGGGTATATGTGTATCAACTTCATAACCATTATCTCTGTATATAGAGTTCTGTGGGAAACTGCTTGTACACCTTAAATAGTTGTATACTTATACTTTTTGAATCTTTATAAAGAGACTTTTACAAATAGGAATATTTAATACACATGCTCATACTTTGAAATATTTCTTCCAATATGAAGATAAGGCACCTTGATAAGGCACCATAGATCTTCCTGTTCATTGATGTGATACATTCTTTTCGGTTCTGTTATTCCATGTTTTTCTAGGACAAATTCAAAAGTGGGAGAAGGTCAGTCAAAAGCCATTGGCACCTAAGGTGGTTAGGTACTCATAATGCTTGCTTTTGGTTGGAGACTGGAGATGAGACTCTGGATGAACAGGACATGAAACCTACCCTTTCACTGGGGAAAAGAAATAAATTCATGATGACGGCCTGCGTGAGGTCTGAGAGGAAGAAAACAGAGCTTCCTAGATGGAGTGGGGGAAATGGGTCAGAGAACAGGTGCACAGATTCTCTACCCATTTGGCACCTTTTCTTTTAAGCAGATACGTAGAATTTATGATTTACAATGGTTTAGAGGGTCCAACTTGAACATTTGGTTTAGGTTCTGATTTCTCTATGAATGTTTACACACTCCATCAGGTACTGACTTATAAAGGAAAGTATAAAACAACTGTAAGTTTCCATAGAAAGGTCAAGTAATTTTCTAAGTGAGGTCTACATAGGTACAGTAATTAGACCTTAACAGGGAGTCTCTGCTGCTTCCCACATTCTGTCATCAGAATTTAATTGAATGCAATTTATTTGGTTGCCAGTCTCATGACTGTGGCGTTCTTCCTATGAAAAATTGACTTCGGTCTCTGAGACAACGGGCTTTGGGATAAGTTCCATGCCATGATGCAATCAGAGAAATCCAAACACC
The DNA here is from genome assembly GCF_000622305.1 of Nannospalax galili. Classification (NCBI taxonomy): domain Eukaryota; kingdom Metazoa; phylum Chordata; class Mammalia; order Rodentia; family Spalacidae; genus Nannospalax; species Nannospalax galili. The sequence goes on from NW_008336359.1 coordinate 71,182, forward strand.
ATAGTGCATAGATTTCCAGATGCTCATTTTTAGGGTTTTACCATATGTGGACCTCACAATAGAACCATTGGTTTCTTACAGGGAGTGATGGATAATTTTTTTTTTCCTTTGATGTCTTCTTTAATACCTATAAAGTTGAAATTTGTCTTTCAGATGCTAAAGGCCATCATACTTGGATTGTGGCTTTCAACCTTTAGCTAGAAACATCCATAATATCCTATTACTAGCCTTCTCATATGATAATTAATATAGAACAATCAAACAAAGATGAATCAATCATATTGGCTCATAAAGTCATCTTCTTCTTAAGAAGTAATAGTTCTTCTCCTTGTGATCATTTCTTTTAAGTCCCCACAGAAACAAGAACCCCATTTTTAGTAGGATTATGCCATGTAATATAGTACCTTAGGCTAAAAATAAAAAAGTGGTTTTTCAGTATTTTATAGTAGGAATTTTCCTCCAAGGAAAGTCTTATCTCTTTCTCTAATCTACTCTATATTTTACTTTAGATATGGTACATGTCCAAAGAATGAGCTGTAGTGCTTTCATATGTATCTGAATATTTTCTCCTTTACACCTGTAAAGCCAGGAAGGGATAGAACAATGGAAAGTGCTAGTGTGAATGGTAGTGCTGGTTTTCAAGGATCAGTGGCTACAGTGGTCACTGAGGACAACTCTGTAGTCCAAGACTGGCTTTCTGCTCCAATTCTTGACCAGTCACATAGACCTCCTTTAAAAATGTTTATTTAGGAGCCGGCACAGTGGCTCAGTGAGTAATGGTACTTGCCGCCAAGTGTGATGACCTGAGTTCAGTCCCCTGAACCCATGCAGTGGAAGAAAAGAACTGACTTCACAAGTTTTCCTCTGACCTCCACAAGTTTAAAAACTGATGCAGTAACGGCCATATAAATTAATCAGCATGAATACCACAGAAATAAATCTCTATTAAGATTGTGTCTTTTCTTCTTTTATATTGTCAGGGGTCTTTGTTGTAAGCTTTTTAATTATCTGGAAGACCACTATGAGGAACATATTTTGTTCTTTCCTGGTGCTCTTGACTTAACCATAGTAACAAATATCTTTATCTGGTGATGGATGTGGGTCTTATTTCATCCTGTGAATGTCATGTTCAGATGAGCCTTGTTTGGTGCAGAAAAATGGGATGTGTGGACAGTCCTTGAGATCTAAATTAAAAATATAGCTATTGGGGTGTGCGACAATCCCTGTTCGTGCATTACCTATTATGGCTTCGCTTGACCATGGCATTTTAAGCCGTGGGGGGAAATGTTGGGCAGAAGGGAAGCTGGAGTCATGTGAGCACCCCTCAGTCAGATCACACCTATGAGGAAAGGTGACTTGACATCCTTACAAAAGGGGCAGTGAGAGCCTGGGAGGAGCTGGAAGCAGACTAGAACATGGATAGCATTCTTCCAGCAGAGTGTTGCTGTACACCTCTCTGATGTTTGTACAACTCCTGTTTCTATGAGGCCTTGACAAGCAGTGTCCTATCTCAACACGGAGAGCAATTTTGTCAGTCTGGAGGGAATCAAAACCATATGGAAAATTTAAATGGCCCCAGCACATAAGTCTCCACTGCTAGTCAGGACACCTGTGTGCTGTCAATAGTCTCCTTGCTGTCTGAAAGGCTTTACCACATACCCTTACCATTGGTCAAATCTATTTATAAACTTGTCTCCTCAAAATTTTGTTTACAAACAACAAAATAAACCCACTCAAAAAGAAAATAAATCATAAATTCTATCATCTATCACTATTTGTTCATATACCAATCTTTCATGTCTCAGAAGTAGGTATTAATAGACATGACCGTAATAGGTTGGCACTGTTTTCAGAATGCTAGACTTCAAGCTGCCTTCCCTGCTAGGGATCAAGTTCTCTTACTGCATTTGCAAAAGTGGAAGCAATTGTGTAAAGTTTACATACACCACATTTGATTTGCTTTTTCCTTTGTTTATGCTGCAGCTCTTAATATGACAAATGCCACAGAGAGAGGTATTTAAGCCCATGTGTGCTGTGTCTCAGTGATTGCAGTTTTAATAGATTTGCAGTGGTCCTGTTCCCGGCATCAATCCTACTTGTTTGATGCCACTAACAGGTTTGATTTGCTGTCATGAGTAGATTGTGCGTTTTAAAACCAAACCAAAGAAAAAAGTCATGAACCTCTGATATTCCTAGGGGCTATCCTTGGGGAAATTAAATTTGCATGATTTGGTAGGTGCATGCTCAAATAGTTTGACCCACTGTAGGGCGGATTATGATTCCTCTAGAAAGTTCCGTAGGACTTCTAAAGGAAAACTATTAAAATGATCCTTTGGTTGAAGGCTTGTTGCTGAAGACTCCCAAGGAAAAAAAGTCATATATTAATTACAGTACTGAACAGATAGCCTATAAGTCAAAGGACAGTTAGGCCCTCTAAAGCTGAAGCATTGAAGAGAGTATGCTTGAAAACAAGTAAGTGGTTTTGTACAGTGTTGACATGGTATTACTTGAAATGAAAGGTTCTTATAAACTGCATCAAAAATGAGATGCACAGGTTTAAATATACATATACAGGGTAGGAAACCTGCTTTTCTTTAATAAACTGATCTACCCAACAAAGATGACTAAACTGTGTTCCAGATGATAAGTGATACAGAAAGCTTACACATTCTTCATTGGTTATACAATTCAAAATATAAATTTAAAATCCATGTATTTCAAGATCTGGAGAGATGACTCAGTGGTTAAGACTGCTCTTGCATTCTGTTCTTAGCACCTAGGTTGGGTGGCTTACAACCACCAGCACCAATGGATCTGACACCCTCTCTGGCCTCCATGAACACCTGCATGCAAATGCACATACCCACTCATAAACATACACATAAAGTAAATAAGTAAATAGGCATCTTTAAAATTCATGATTGTTGCAAGAAGATCGTGGAAGCTATTCGAAGTCTATGGCAATAGGGAATTCAACACAAAAGTCCCTTTTGTGCCTCAGTTTCCCTTCTTGTATAATAAATTGTTAATCTCTGAAACTATAGAACAATAAACTTAGATTATAATAGTCCTAATTCTCACAAAACTATGGTGCAAACAAATCACTCAAATCATTCTCATCAGCACTATTTATAGGACACCCAAAACAATGACGGAAGCATTATGGAGGTCATTATAGTTCTTTTTTCATGAATCATCTCTACCTTTGAGATAGAAACAATGCAATACTTCAATGGCAAAACCTAAATTTTCATCTGAAATAGAGTTCATTTTATTAACTTAAATTCTATCAGAATAGTAATTACAGTGTTAAACCTGGAATGGGGCCTCATTTTGCAGATAAGGAAACTTGATACCATACTCATCATTACTTGGCCCAGACTAGCAAAAAACATTAGGAAGTCCTGATTTCTTTTTTTCATTTTTTAAAATATTTATTTATTTTTATTTATGTTTTCAAGTGTTTGCCTGCATGTATGTATGGGCACCACATGCATGCTTGGTGCCCACAGAAATCAGAAGACGGCATCAGATCTCCTGGTACTGGAGTTACAGATGGTTGTGAGCTGCCATGTGGATTCTGGGAACTAAACTCAGGTCCTCTGCAAGAGAGACTAGTGCTCTTAACCCCTGAGCCATCTCTCCAGCCCCAGGTCTTGACTTCTATGCCAGGACATCTTCTACTGTCCATTCATGATTCTTTTCTTAATGTATAAGTTATATAGGTTCCATGCTTTAATATTGGTGAAACCTAGGCGTTAATCCTGATGCATTCCTTCCTAGCTACACAAGGTTGGACCTTTGTCTTGGCCTTTGCAAGTCTATTTCCTCATGTGTCAAATACAGGCGAAATTCCTGACAGCACAGGGTTCTTAAAATGGACTGAGGGCACATGCAGTGTCCATGTTCACATGGTAGCTGTACCATAAATACTGACTCTGCCTAGTATTGTTGTCTGCTGTTTACATTGTTATAAAGCTGGATGACTTCTGTGCAGAAAAAAATTCTGGCTAGGTTTCTCACATTTCACAGAGTGTCAACATCACCAACTGCTCAACTAGGTTCCAGAGAACATAAATCTACCGCTAATCAGTAATGCCTTGTACCTGCATTCTTGCTGCTTGTTAGAGATTATAGCTTTGCTTTGGCCCCTTTGTGATGAGTGATACAGGAAAGCTCATCTAAGATGCTTTATGAAAAACTGGAAAGAGGCTATTTTGAGGCAATCTGTCAGGAAAAGAAGAAAATAGGAAAAAGGAAAAGCATTAACTTTCATAGAAGCAGCTTAATGCACTTCCCAAGCTCATATTGCATTCTCTATAGAGATAGATATTTTCCAAAGGTCTTGTTGGAAATATGAATTATTCTACCACTCAGTGCGCCCAAGTAAATCTGAGAAATTGATTAAAAAACTTAGCAACTGGGGAAATGGAAGGGGCTTCCATAAGTGGACAGCATCCCAGACCCCTCCCTTCCTGGCATGTATATCAGGGTTTGAAGCTTAATTGTAGTATCTATTATACTAAACTGAACAGCAATGGTCTTCGTCTTATTATTTCATTGTCATAGTATTGATGGTACTCACTTCAGAACCTGTTTGGAGGGACTGGAGGGATGGTGCAGCAGGTAAGAACACTCGCTACTCTTGCAGAGGACTGGAGTTCAGTTCCTAGCACCCACACTGGGTGTCTCACAGTCACCAAAGAGTGAAGAAGACAGACATGCATTGAATTAAAGTAAAATAAGTTCCCAGGGGTAGAGGCGTGCATAGAGTGCCTACACAGGAGAGAAGAGACAGTGAAAAGTGAGAAAATGATTCAGAACTTTGATTGACGAAGAGTCATATGGAGTAGGGAGAGAAGAACGTAAAACAGATGGGAAAATGCATATCTGCTATGTTTGCACAGCCCGACCCTGACTCATATCCAGAGACTAATAAGGACTAGAGAGTTTGGGACAGTATCCATTAGCGTTACCACATCAGCCACGATGACCTGTGACTTGACTCTCAGGCTCACTCTGAGATTCTCTTTGATGGGATCCTGTCTTGGATGTAATTTGTAAATGATCATGTGAACACAGGAACCTACAGTTTAGAGGCATGTGGCCTTATTTGGCACTCAGAATCCCATCTGAAAAACCACAGAAATGTTCCCAATCCAAGCCATTTAGGAAACCAGGATACTATGGTGGTATTTCAGATTAAGGTTACTATTGCTCCTAGTTCTTGTTTCTTTTTCCAGTGAAATTTTATGGATGAATAATTAAATGATTGTTCCTAATAGACTTTAGGTTTTTGGAGTGCTCTCAGGAAGCATATATCTTCCTGAGCTTTGGTCAAGAAGGTTCTTTTGATGAGTAACCTAAGATTTTGTACATGTACTATAATTATACAAGATTAGGAAACCTTGGATGAATGGTACATGGAACTTTTTATACTATCTTTGTAACTCTTGTAAATTGACAATTATTTCAGCTAAAAAATATTTAGACTAGTAACCCAAGAATTCTGTTCCAGTAATTAACCAGTTTAGCATCTCTTCCTGTCAAAAGCCAAACGTGAATTTTCTTTGAAAGAATATATTGGGTATGATATCCAAATTTTTATTAGTTGATGGTAAAACTGAGATATTTTCAGAATCAGTTTAACAACAGCAAAAAATCTACTTAATAGTTTTACTATCTACAGCTAAGTCTGGGCTTAAGACAAATGAACTTCATTATGTTGTTCTTTGATTTGCTTGATAAATATTTCTTGCTCAAACTTGTTAGTCACCAATCCATATTTATGAGCTAGAAAAATGTTATTATCTTAAAGGTCACAGAAATGTCTAGTCACATTAGCCAATAGACATCACAGAGCAGGATAGCTCTTCTTTGAGAACTGGGAGTCACTGTGAGGATGACCTGTGTATTTCCTAAAGGAGCTGTAGGTTCTGCTCTCTTAAGGATAAGCCACAGTGGGAAACCACCTCATGAATGCTTCACACTCTGCTTTAAAGGGGACAGGATTGTAAACAATGGCCACACAGCAGGGTTCCCTTTCTTTGCTTTGCTTTAGCTACCAAGAGTCAGAAAGAGAATCTAGTATTTTTTAGGCTTTATCATTGTCATTGCCAGACATTCTGGGTTTTTTTTCATTCATTTATTTTTACATGCACGATGTGCCTACATGTAAGTGCACCATGGAGATGCAGTGCCCACAGAGGCCAGAAGAGCATGTCAGATCACTTGGAGTTACAGATGGTTCTTAGCCACTATGTAGGTGCTGGGAACCGAACCCAGGTCTTATGTAAGAGCAGTCAGTGCTCTTAACCACTGAGTCATTTTGCCAGCCCCCAGATTTTATTTTAGTGATCAAAAAACAAAAAGAGAACCTGTTAAGAAAAGTGTTCCATACAACCTTAATGCAATTCCTTTACAGCTCTCCTTTGGCCAGTTAATAAACAAAAATAAAAACAAGTAAAATAATCATTTTAGTTTTGTCTAGCATTTGTCTATTAACAGGCATCTCCAACTCAATAATTCTTTAAAAACACAATGACAGATAGGGCTCCATAGATTAGCAACAATGTCTACAGAGTTAATTTCTCTTTTCACAGTGGCTCCTCTTTTAGATAATTCAATTTAAGAATGGAGTAAAGAACATACTTTTAATATCTAGGAAAGAAGGTACTCAATATGATCAGTATCTGGGATGTAGCCAGTTAAGGCATGCTGACCTTAAAAAGAAAATAAAGCCTCCTTGTGCAGTTAGTTCAAGGAACAGAACAGCGTTTACGAATCAGAAAGATATCCTAGATATCAAAATAGCACATGAGAGAGACACACCTGACTTCAAACTTTGTCTCGTGCACTTTGTCTTCAGTTGGTGCTTTATAGAAATCCTGTCTTTTCAAAAATTTGTTACATTTTAAACTTTTTTATCAGTTTGTTCTTTTTCAGTCTCTTACCCTCTCTTACCCGCTTAACCTCCTTCCACTCCCACCTCCCACAAAGTCCCCATCCTTCTTCCATTATTTATCTTTTAAATTATTTTCTGAAATCATACATGTATATAGCATATCTTGGTCATATCTATTCCCCACCCCTCCCTTCAACATCTCCCCATCTCTCCATTCCCCACGCCTCCAACATCTCCCCCATCTCTCCATTCCCCTGCAACATCTCTCCCATATCTTCAACCCCCCAACATCTCTCATACCTCTCCATTCTCCCCAACATCTTTCATCTCTCCACCCCCCAAAATCTCTCTCATCTCTCTATCCCCTGCCAACTCCCCCCCACCCCCCTGCCGCCAACATTCCCCCATCTCTTCATGTCTTCTAATCTCCTCCATTCTGAGTTGGGGGTCAATCATTACATTCTTCTGGATGAAAAAGCTGAAATTCAGAGAAGTTGAGCAACAAACCAGATTATTTTTTAAAATCTAGAAAGCAGTACAATTAAGATGAAAATCAGTTTGGAATGGAGGATTCCCAGCTTCTAAGTTTGCCTTTAGTAATAGCTCTGAAATTGGCTATAATTTTAGTACCAGAGTCTAGATTCCCCGAAGATATTAACTGTTAAAAAAAAAAAAAAAAAAAAAACTACAAACTAATGAAACAGCATTGTGAAGACAATCAGGAAACAGAGAGACTGTTTTCAAAAGGCAAAAACAAAACAAAACAACAAAGCCCCAGGTGTTTTATATGAATGGAATAACTTTTTATTTCTTCTTGACGCACATTTTAGGAATTTTCCTAAATTGCCTTAATATATCACCAAGTGAACTCTTACCAGGTAATGAAAAGGCCAGAAAATTTATATGGAAAGTACATTTAGAGAAACTTGAGCTGAAAAGCGTTCCAATTTGAGAAGTTACTTTGTAACATTTATAAACTTTCTATTTTAGTTTTATATTTAGCAAATTCACACTATGACAGAAGACTAGAACTGTAGACAATAGTAAAAGAAATAATTTTCTTTTTTTCCTTCATTTATGTTTTAAAATATTATCTTCTCTTGGAAATGTTGGCCTTGTCATCTAAAATTGGTCATTTCCCCTTCACATTGGATAACGAACTCTCAATCAGCTTGTGTTGGTAGCTTTCCTTGACAATGTTTTCCCTCGAGTTTTTCAGTTGGGGTTCTAAGTTTCCCAAATTATATTATTATGTATACACACATTAATTGTTGTTGTAGATCCTCTTTTGTAAATTCCACCTTTAACCCTTGCATAATATTTCGCTATTTTTCCTAAGGAATACTTTTTATCATGAATTCTGTTATGACTGATACTCATGTGACTATTGCCATGTTTTCATTTGTTATTTTCCTATTTAGTATTCTTTTATCTTATTCTTTCTAAGCTTCTAGCTGCTATGAAACTAGCATATAGCTTGACTTAAAAAATTAATCCAGTCCAAAAGATTTTATTTTTTCAGTAGACTAGGTTTAGGTATCTATACTTATTCTGAAACATTATTTCTATTGTCTATTAGAATATATTTATTTATTTACAAGACTTTGCTGTGTAGCCCAGGCTGGTTTCAGATTTGTGATCCTCCTCCTCCCCAGTACTGAGATTACAGGATTGCATTTATTTTGATCCTGTGTCTCGCTCATTTTCCTGACCCTTTTCTCTGTTTCTTTTGGATTCCGGAACATCCTATGTTCTGGTAGGTTCATTTTCTTTCATTCTTCCCTTTACTCCATTCCACAAATGTTTTGATGATTTTGAAATTAGAGTCATAATTCCATATTTTAGTGATGACTTTGACATTTGAAATGTGCAGATGATGGTGTAACAAAGTTTAAAATCATATAATATCTTCTCTAGTCTTTCCAACCATGGCAAAATCCTAGTCCCATCAGACATTTTTCTCCTCAGTCTTTGCTATTTTCCGTAAGTATTAGGTAACTTTTCTTGATCTCAAAACCTGAGTAGCTTTACAGACCACAGCTACATATTTCTGTTAGGACTATCACTAGTTTCCGTGTTCGCTGTTTCTTTTCTGTTTCTTTTTTCCTTTCTCATTTCTGAAGCATATTTTATATTAGTTCCTTCAGTGATAACCTGTGTGAACTAGACTCTCTTTGTCTTTGTTTGCATGAAATCATCCCTGTCTTCCTTTGATGCTTCACGTGAGCTTTGAAATCCAAGTTGGCAGGTATTTTCTCCCCCGCCTTTTCCTGTGGCTTCTGCCAAACAATGAAAAGTCTCTGCCATTCTAGTTCTTTTGTGGATAACTTTTGTGATCACAGTTACGTTTTTCTCTTTACTTTTGACAATCAATGCTTTTATAATAGTCTTTAATCTCCATAGTTTAGTTATCCATTATTGTGTAATAAATCATACAAAAGCTAGATGGCCAAAGACAACAGTGACCACCCCATCATTGCTAAGTATCAAAAACCCAAGCATGGCTTTACTGGGCCACTCTGGATAGACATTGGCTACTTCTACACTTTTCTGGAAGTTCGGCAAGGTTGCAGGAACCACCCCAAATATGGCATGCCCGAAGGTTGGTTCACGTTGATGCAGCCTGGTAACAAGCCGCAGTGCTTCCTCACGTGGGTCCCTCCACAGGGCTGCTTGAGTATCCCCACAACATGGCATCTTGCTTGCTCCAGGGCTTCCCTGAGACCTAATGGAGAACAGGAAGAATTTACTTGGTGTATTTTGTGCACACACAGCCACTTCATATTTGTGAGAAGTGCGCCATTACATTGAACCCACTCTTTAAGGAGAGGAGCCAAACACTGTTTTTCTTAGGGAGGATTTGTGGACACATTTTCAAACCGTAAACGTCAGATTATTTTTACTAATCCTCCTATACATTCATTTCCAAAGTGGGTTATAGTTTCACTCCCTTTGGAAACAGGAGAGTTTTCAAATACTTCTGCTAAATACAGATCTCTTGGACCTAGGCAAAAACTTCTGATTGAGCAATTTGGGTTGTACCACCAACACTGAGTTGCTTTTAAGCCTCACAAATGATTCTAATGAATTTTGAGTTTTGAAGATCAGTTCTTCAATGCATCCAGGGATTCAGGTGTTTCTTCAGGTAGGGAAAATTCCAAGCATTATCCCTTCACACTCCGCTCCTCTGCCCTTCCTGGTTCTAAATCTCTCAAGTTCTGATAACATCCAGGGAACCTCTAGATTTCTTCTCTATGTATTAACATATTTGTGTTTTGCTCTCTTGCTCTTTGGACTGAGGATTGTGTGATCTCTTTAAGTACCAACTTCCTATTCACTGATTCTTCATTTGACTCTATCTACGTTTGAGTTTATCATGTGTTGTATGGATGTCAGTTTGTTATTCCATTTTGAATTTGTAGCATTTTCATTTTCTTCAGGATTACTCATTTGTGTTTTAATTTTGCTTATGTTCTTAGTACTGTTGTTTATTTTTTGAGGTTCTTTTAAGTCTTTTTTTTTAATTTATTGATTTTGTGTGCATATCATACAGAACATCCCACACAATCTTCTTCATCTATATACCCACTTCCCAAATGGCACCCTCCCATAGCCTCCCCACTCCCACACACTGGAGCCCATATACTCTGTCATCCCTGTTACTGTCCACCGTGTTTTCGAGACCCCCAGCCATTCCCCAATGCTTCTCTGTCTGCCGAATCTAGTCAGCCTATCTAGAGATCCTTGTTTTAGGAAGGTCAGCTGTTCCTCATCTAGCAACAATCAGTTGTCAATATTCCTTTAGATAAGATTGGGGTCTGCTGTTCATTTTCCCAGATCTATGCTGGGTTTTTTGAGGTTCTTACACCATCTTTTTAATATGACTTTATATTTTTCCAGAATAAAGTAGTTGCTCAGTTACTGAATTGGTCAGATTTCTTAGCATTTTCATTCTCAATTTCCTATGAAATTATGAGTTGTCACTGTAAATTATCCTTTGTTTAAAATAATTTTTCCCTTTTCCAGTAATGTTGCCTTCAGGAAACCTTCCAGTTCCTTCTTTTGAATAAAGGTGCTATGAATAAAATTTATGGCTCCAGTCTGAAACGTTTTGGAGTCCAATCCAGATTTAGTCACAAAGAAGAGTCGAATTCTGGCTACAATACCATCCATGCTCCTCCCCCCCTTTTATGAGGACACCTCACCCTTGTCTTTGTTTTGAAGCACTGAGCCATTCTTCTCTAACCTCAGGTGCACACTGCTAGGGAAACCTCTCTTCCCTGTTCAGAGAATGGGGACTAGGTGGTTCCTGCTTACCTACTGTGGTTTTGTTCATTTTCTTCTTCACTGAAATATTCATTTGTGTTTGAACATGACTTTTTTTTTTTTTTTTTTTTTTTTTTTTTAAAAAAAAAAAAAAAAAAAAAAAAAAAAAGAGGACGATAAATCTTTCACTGTGATATATCAAAATAA
>NW_008336359.1:82786-99625 GCF_000622305.1 Nannospalax galili
TCTTTTTGAGACAGGGTCTCCCTGTAGCCCCAGCTGTCCTGGAACTCACTATATAGACCAGGCTGGACTTGAACTCACAGAGATCTGCCTGCCTCTGCCTCCCAAGTGCTGGGATTAAAGGCGTGTGTGCCACCACTCCCAGCGTGACTTATCTTTTTAAGTAATGTAAATAATATCTTTTCTAATATTGCTCTGTATTTGTTTTAACTCTATAGATGACTTTGAATTGTGAACTCAGCACCATCTTGATTAGTAGTTTCCACTGTATATTTGTGTGTTATTATGTACATTTGATCTTAGCCAAAAGGCTGAGAAACAATTCTATCATTATGTGAATTTTATCTAGTGGAATAATTAAAAATAAATTTTGTTTGAAAAGAGTCAAAAGTATTGCTAGTTAAAGGTGAGATTTTTATCATCTAGAAAATAAGAGTATCAACTTCAAAGACACTTTACCAGGCATCTTTTAATACTATTTACAAATAAAATGCAAGTACATGATCACACACATAGCAGCTTCCCATACAGCACCAATAGGGATTCACTGCAGGATTCTAACCAGGCAGCCCGGACCCAGAGCCCATTTTAACTTTCGTGCTGTGTCACTACATGCTGCATCATAGACTTGATTCTAATTATTGTGATAAGAAATAGACCAGTAGTACTGGAAACTGAAAGGCTCACATTCAAAGGAGCTATTTCATGCATATTTCAAATTCTTTCCCTTCATGATTTTCTTGACTATTGCTCAAACTTTTCAAAGATACCACTCTTCCAAGACAGGGCTAGCCAGATCATATTTCCCTTCACCTTCAAGTTTGGTTTGCTTTAACTGCAAGCATTTTCTCATGATGGCAGGAAGTGTCAATGCCATCTAACAAGGCATGAAGAATGTGTGATTCCAGCCTCTTCTGAAAACTCAAGTCAATGTAGTTAAATGCCCGTTATCTTCGGGTCACCCTTCACTCTTGTGGCCAAAAGAATGCAGCCCTTCCACACAGTTTCCTCTCTGGTTCCTCTCCATAAGATCTACATGATCTGTGTAAATGTATTCCTTTTATTTTTAAAAGGGAATCGATTTTCTTTCTTCTTGCAGAACAACAGATAACCCTTCCAATTTTCTTCTCCAATTAACTAGTGAATTGAATAGGAAAATCTTTATTTTTCTTACAATCAAATCTCACAGTGCACATATATAGACGTGAAAATCCATTCTTTTCATTTAGACTTCAGGTTCATTTGCCAAACAACTTCCAAATCTTTCACTGTAAATGCAATCTATTTAGAGGCTTTTAATAGCCTCTGGTCTAGATTTGTAAAACAAGAAAATAAAAAATAAAGTGCTTCCATGCAGGCAGGAATGTTCCAGGAGAGTCAGACCTAAATTGGAGGTTTTATATTTTTTTCAGTTTAAGAGGATTTAGTGTTAAGTGTGAAAATGAGCCCTCACTATGACACCAGGTTAGGGCAGAGGACTTCATGTCTGAAAGGGGATGTTGCATTCCTGGCTCTGCCCTAAGTCTTAGGTTCTTTGTCTAGAGAATAGGCCCAGTCACATCAATCATGCTCAAGCACAAAGATACGGCAATAGCTTAGTAAGATGGTCCATAACCTATGTTCATACATCTATCATCAGCATAGAATTGTGCAAGTGTATCCTCATCAGAAAAAGTGGTTTCTAAGAGCTTTGTTATTTTTTCCATATACACACATATTGCAACAGGCTAATCTTTAATTCTGAGAAAGGTCTACATGGACAGGAACAAATAAACCTTGGGGAAAGAAAAATAGAGCTCCGTGTGGGGTCTACACGTGATATGTTCAGAGCAAACATTTTAGAATAATTCATTTGTTTTTTATTGTTTCTTGGCTAGGGTTTCTTTCTGAAGTTTACAGATTCTCAGTCCTTTCTATCCAATTTAGACATTTTTTATGTTTTCCTCTAGAACATGCTTGGTCCGTGGATTCCCAGAATGTAATGATTTGCTCTTCTCTATGCTCTGAGCTGCCTCTGGGGGTGAAATGAGAGCTGAGATCTTTGTTGGTGGAAGGCTCTGGTTCTGCAGAAACCCCCTAATCCCCTGTTTACCACAACATGAGTCTATTGCCATAGAGATGATAGCTGAGATCCCACATTCTGCACCACTGGCTTCACAGCAGGGCTGGGTAAGAGGAGAAGCTAGGCTAGCAGGGAACCAGAATTCACCAGAATAGTAGGGACTCTGTTGTCTGGAAAGAAAGGGGAATTGTCCACAATAAAATAAAAATGCATGAATGAGCTATGTTGTTGGGTATGCTGTAGTTTCTTTTCTGTATAATACTGCCTGATGACAAGTAGTAATTTGGAATCTTATGTCATTCAATAGTTTGCTTGCAAAAAAAAGGTCAGCACTTTCCCTTAACTACATTTGTTTCTTATTCGAATAAGAAGCAAATAGATTCTAATTAATCTTGCACAATTGATGTTCTGTGGCCCCTTCTCACGATGCATTGTTTTGTTTATGTGTTTATTGTACGTGTGTCTGGTTTTGTCTTGTTTCTATTAACAGAAGAGAGTGAAGCTGAGCAGGACACTAAAGGTATTTTTTCCTTCTTTAATCTTGCACAATTGATGTTCTGTGGCCCCTTCTCACGATGCATTGTTTTGTTTATGTGTGTTTATTGCGTGTGTCTGGTTTTGTCTTGTTTCTATTAACAGAAGAGAGTGAAGCTGAGCAGGACACTAAAGGTATTTTTTCCTTCTTTCTGAGCTGCTTCTTTTTAAATGCATGGTTCTTTTTAGTTGCTTATTTTCCCTGACCTTCTAAGGATGCTTCAAAGCATCCTTAAGTGCTATTAGTTTATTAAGTAATGACATAACAGAGCATTGAAAGGTGGGCTGCTTTCAAAGACTCCTTATTAACCATTTGCATTTTTTTAGTTAAAAACAAATATGTTTCACCTACACGCATATAAGTGTACCACTTGTGTGCAATGTCCATGGAGGCCAGAAGAGGGCGTCAGATCCCCTGGAAGTGGAATTACCAACAATTGTTAGTCTCCATGTGGGTGTTCTTAACCAGTGGCTGAGCCATCTCCCAACCCGCCCCCCCCATTTACATTTCTTAATTAAACACTGGGTCAGGGGAAATGTTTGAATTGGGTATCCCAAGTTCTGGAAACACAAAGTGAAATGGCGTAAATGAACATGTAAGAGAATTAACCCACACAGGTCAGAGCAGGAACTTCTTTTCTTGAGAGAGTAAGTGCTATTAAGGTTTTAGAGAACTGACTGGACATGATGCCATACGCCTTTAGTCCCAGCACTCAGAAGGCAGAGGCAGGTGATCTCTGTGACTTCAAGGCCAGCCTGATCTACAGAATGAGTTCCAGGATGAGCTGGGCCTACAGGAAGACCCTGTCTCAAAAAGACCCGCCCCCCCAAAAAAACCCTTTTTTTTAGAAAACTGGTAAAACTTTAAAGTGCTAGCTTAAGGTTTTTACTGTTACTAACATTTCAACCAGACAAGGAGTTTTATGCAATTGCTCCAGATCAATAGAATTGAGTTATTTTCTTTTAATTCACGTGGACATGCATATTTTACCAAATATGTTAAGAAAAAAAAGGAACCAGAAACCAAATTTGTCTGGAAAAAACCCTATTGTAGAAGAAATTTCCCATCACAAAAAGCATTTTACATCTTGAATGAGTCTGGTTCTTTGTGCTATTCTGACCTAAGCTTTGACGTTTTGAGGGTAAAATTCACAAGTTCTCATGTAACACAGTTTGACTCTAGGGATTCACCTTGGGCTGGAATTATTTAAAACAGTTCTTTCTTGTCTTACAGTCACAAAGTAAGTAGACTGAGTATCCCTTACCCAAAATGCTTGGGGTCAGAAGTGTTTCAGATTTCAGAGTTTTTCAGACTCAGGATTATTTGCATAGACTTTACCAGTTGGATATCCCTAATCTGAAAATCTGAACTCTAACCTGTGTCTAAATTGAAACTTGAGAGTTAGGTTGGCATTCCCAAAGTTTCAGAGTGGTTCCAATTTTAAAATTTCAGATTAGGGACAGGCACTATGTTAGATTCTTGCCTTGTGACTGTGACAGGGTAACTGACAGCACTTTAAAGAAGTTTATTGTGGCTCAGAGCTTCAAGGAATGCAGTCCACTCTGGCAGGGAAAACTCCGCTGATGCAGCTCTGTCTACAGCTGCAAGTGTGGGAGATAAAGCGCCTCAGTAGTCAGAAAGCAGAGGGCTTAGGCCAGTACCAGAAATGCACATAACCCTTGAGGCCCACCCCTAGTGACCCAGTTCTGCTAGCTAATCCGCATGTCCTAAAGAATCCAGAAACGTCCAAAACAGCACAACCAACTAGGCACCATAGACTCAAACACATGAGCCTGTGGGGGACATTTCAGACTCAAAGCATTCCAGAGTTGCCCAAACTGTATATGAAATGTTTTCCTTCTTCTATATATCAGGCTGTTTCCAACAGAAATCAAGTAAAAGCATTTAACCTGTACTCTGGGTTACATTTTAGTCATCTACCTTCTCCCTTTATTTCCTGTCAGTTATTCTGGTTTGAAACATTTGAAAAACTCTTCAAAGGAAGATAGAAAATAATAAAGAAGGAAAAGAATAGGGGGAAATAAAATGTGTGTGATCTCACTGAATCTTTTAGAGACTGACCAGAGACTTAAAAATTCCTCTAGGCCTGCTTTGTTGACTAGGAGAGAGAGACAGATGATCCATCATTTCAGGACTCAGTTTAGGTCTCTGTTCCCTGAGTCTCTCATGACGTGACAAGGACAATTTCAGAGTGAATGATGGCTTTGTCGCCTGAACACACACTACCTCTTAATCAATAATAAAACTGATTATGGATCTGAAAGTACTTTGAAAAACTGGAGGTGGTAGGTTTGGGGGATGAGACAGAGGGAACATGGCTGTGTTTGTTATAAAGAACTTGGGAATTGCTGCTCTTAAGCACAATTTTGATGTAGGAGCCTCAACTTTCAGATAGCTCTGCAAATCTACCCAAAAGAAATAAAGCCCAAAACTCATGAATAGATTCCATGAGACAGAATCCAAATATTAAACTTACTGCCTGTGTCTATTTTTCATGGTGTTGGTGGATAATAATATGGCTGCCCACAGGAAAGTGGATGAAAAGGCTCCCACAGTGAGTTGGAGAATGATAAACAGGCCTATGCACAGCAAAAGGAGTTATAAAATGTCAGAAGAGTTATTACCTTCTTCCGAATTACAAAATAATTTTAAACTCCTTCCATGAAGCAGTTTACTTGTTTATATAACAAAAATATGCATATTTTATTATATGCAAACAAAATGAAAAATAAAGATAGACATTTTGTTGGATAAGAAACATATCATGTTTTTTTAATTGATAACTTAGAATGTATTTTCAGTTTGTGCCTACCCACTAAAGCAATGGGATTCACTATTGAACTATATCCAAGTTTATTATTGCAAGTGTCTAATAATCCATGGAAGGTAGTTGGACATTTATGTTTAATTGCAGCTGATAGTATTGTCGCCAGTGCTTGCTAAAAGGGTTGAAATTTCTCTTTGACTTTCACATTTAGAACTAGAAACAAATATAATTTATTAAAGATACATGAGCTTTTTTGCTAATAAAGCTGGATTGAGAAATAAAACTTCCAAGTCCAACTAGTGACTGGACCATCATAACTTTGTTGGCTCATTCTTCTTGCCCTTCCCAACTCTTTCATATTTCACATGTAATAAGTGGATAGCCAGGTCCTGACCTGGTGAGCTTTCTACCACACACACTCCTTTCCCTTTGTATAGGAAGGATAAGTGGGAAGGTGATGGTCAAGAAGAGCTGAGATACACATACTCAACACAACGCCCTTCCCTGATGTCATCAGAGAAATCACTCACTCACTCAGTTATTCATTCACTTGTATTTATTGAGCACTTACCCTGTACCATGCAGGTCTCATCTGGAGGTAGATTTGGATTCACAGGCACATCAGTCATCCAACAGTGATGGATAAAACAAACCCAGACCTTGTTATCCTTGCCTCCCAAGGAGAGGGACAATTAACACACAGATAAATAGATCAGCAGTTGTCAAGTAGTGATGAGTATTGTGGAAAAATATAAGCAATAAGGGGATGAAGATGAGAGAAAGCTGTTTGCTAATAAGACATTTCAATGGAAACCCAGGAGACTTAAGCGACATTTGGGCCTTCCTTTGAGAGCACAGGGACAGTGAAAGGAAGAGTTGAAGGGACCTTTCACTACTGAAAAAAGAGGGTAGAGTCTTTATTTTCTGGAGAGAATGTGAGGGTGTGGGGAAAACCAGCCTCACTGCAATCCCTGGTGTTTTTTGTAACACTGCACTTAACAATGAAACTAGTTTGGGGGAGAATAGCAGTTTATTAGTAGTTTTATCTCTTCAGAGCAATGCTCTTTAGCATGCCCTGCTAGAGCCTCTAGAAGGTTCTGAAATGGGGTGGAGCAGGGAATCCTGTAAGTCTGATATCATGAGAAACTGTGGAAGACTAACTGATTTATTGACTATCTCACATTGTGCTTAGCCGTGTTGTGCAATATGGCCTATGGACCATCAGAGGTTTTGCAATGAGCCCAAATGATATTCCAAATAATGGAAGAGCAGCCAAAAGAAAAGCTGTAAACTAGAACACAATAAACCCACCCTGATTACTAGATTTCTAAGGAGAATGTAAAGTTCCCAAATAAAAACATTTGCCTCCATAAATCAAAACAGGGAACGAGAGAAGCCATCTAAATTTCATACTTCTGCAGGTGTTTGTTTTTTGGGGTTTTTTTCTTTTTTGTTTTTTTTGTTTTGTTTTGTTTTGTTTTGTTTTTATTGTGCTCATCTCCTGTCAGAAGGCTCTTGTTCAAATTCAAGGGCACAGTCAATCTTCTTAGAACACTTTCCTGGTATGTATGTGATTGATTATCCAACTCCAAGCCTCTCAAGAATCTCACTTGTTTCAATGCTCAGAGCAATGGGCGTCATGTGGTATTAATTACAATGGACTCATACTCAAAACCCATAGTGCTAAGCCGGATAAGAACTATCCAGCCAAATGCTACAGGCTTAAATCTAGTGCATAGTCTAGGTCTCCATTATTGTCACCAGAAAACATTAAGAAGAGGATCTGGATGCCACTTGCTAGGATACCAGACAGCCTAGGTTTTCAGTCAAAAGTCCACACAGCCTTTGAACTCAGACTAAGTTGGGAGGACAAGCATCCAAAGAGATCCCTACACAGTGTTTGGATGATATGTCTCTTAAATTTCTTCCAGTCTGTAACAGATCACGCCCCCTCCACACTATTTATAGAAAGAACTAAATAATTTGCCATTTTCAATTTCTTGCATTCTGAATTTGATGGAAACAATTGCCAGAGGGTTGTTTAGCATGTTCTGGAACTTTGTGTTTATAGATTGTAATTAGACACAAGGCTTCCTAAAACCAGGTTTTTTTGTCCAACATTGTAGCCCAGGTTGGCCTCGAACTTCTTGGAACTCCTGATCCTCCTGCTTATGCACACACACACACACACACACACACACACACACACACACACACAAACAGAAAAAGAAAAAGGGTTCAGGCACACAAGAGGAAAAGGAGATTTTGATTCCAGTGAAGAAGGCAGCCCAGCACAGCTACCCTAGGACATGTGCTGACACAATGAACACGAACCTGCTTGCCTCTGACTTTTCCTGCTTGTAAACCTCACTGCAGTGTTAAAGCTTTGTGCCCCTCCACCCAGTTCTAGGATTAGAGGTATATACCACCATACCTGGTTTATGTGGTGCTGGAGACTGAATCCAGGGCTTCATACATCTTAGACAAGCACTATACCAATTGAACTGTATCCCTAGCTGTATCTCTCAATTTTGGTTTTGAGAGGCAGATTCAACTGCATGTTTCACAGCCAGTATTTTTTAATTTTATTTTTTAACTACCTGTTGCCTTTGAAGACAGCACTTTGGTTGCTCTTCTAGTCTCCTGGCTTTTGGAACCAACATTTATATATTTAAAAGGCTCTTCTTTTCCTATCTTACAATCCTCAGTATCAAAAGAGAAGAAAGCAAACTGACTCAAACTCACAAAAGGATCCTGCTGTTAAAAAAATCACATTTTTATCTTGGATTATGTAATTCTTTCCAAGAGATTATCAGCAACCAGATCAACTCTTAATGAACTCCAAACTTGCTCTGATTGTTCTGTGAATCCCCTGCCTAGTACACACTATCTCTCTATAACTTTGGAATCTAAACTCCATGAATTTCAATGAACTAGAAGAACTTCAAGTACTGTGTTAACTGAGATTTAGACATGTCATATTCTGGCCTTAAGCCCTAGAAACCAACAGACAAGAAATAAAATATTATATTTACAACATATTGGGAAACCATCTATTATTTCATAATAGCTTTAAAAAACTGGATTTGACAGCAGAAGACATATGAGACCAGGCTAATTACCCATCACTGTTAATATTTTGAAGAAGCAAATCAAATTAAAAGGGATTTGTTTTTCACATCTATAAAGAACAGCAGAAATCTGGTCCTTCTTAGAATTTTTTTCTAAATTTGCTTATTCTGTGATTCTATTTTTAAAAATTTTGATTTATTTATTTTTATTTTATGTGTATGAGTATATCACCTGCATGTATATAAGTGCATCCATGTCATGCAGTGGCCTCGAAGGACAGAAGCAGGCATCAGATTCCCTGGGACTGGAGTTGTGGACAGTTCTTAGCTACTATGTGGGTACTGGGATTTGAACCTGAGTCTTCTGCAAGAGCAGCCAGTGCTCTTATACTCTAAGCCATCTCTCCAGTCCAGTAATTCTGTGATCCTAAGTACTCTCCGGTTTCTTGTTAATTCCAAGCTTCAACTTCACTCTAGTTAAAGGTAAAGCTGACAAGTCCAAAGAACTTGTTTTTTAATTAGTGAAAATGTGTTACCAGAAAGAAATGTAAATTATTTTCCTCCCCACATTTATCTAAAATATTGTTTTCCTTTATGCCCAATATATCACCTCATTGCCTGAAGTGTGACAGATTTTAGTCTTTCCTCCCATTTTGATAGAGGTGAGGATATAAAGTATTAATTAGTTATTTCTTGAATTCACTGAAACAGTCCTGTGTTCATTTTACCATGGATGTTTCTAAGCACTGGGTACAGTGAACAAGCAGCTAAGACAGTCCAGTGGGAAAGGTGAATAACAGATAAACACAAAGTAACCAAGGTAGTATCAGCTAGTAGTAAGTCAGTGAAGATAACAAAACAGGATAACAGAGATGAATGTATGTTGAGTGATTAAAGAGGGCCTTTCTAGGAAATCTTCCCTTAAAAAGAGACCTGAATTATATACACAAGGAATTCACCATGTGAAGACCTGGGGATGAAGGTTCTAGACTGAGGAAGAACAGCATCAAGCTTCTGTGCTGGAAGCAAGCTCAATGTGTCCTGGGGAGATGAGCAATGCAGGATCCTGGCCAAAGACTTCAGAGGCCGGGCATGGAAGCCCAAAGGGTTGATCACACTCTCCTGGTCGGGGGGCGGCACACAGTGTGAGTGCAGTTATTAAAGTCCACTCTAGCTTGGCCATTCCATAATGGACAATCTCTCACACTCACACCTTTTGTCTTTCTAACAGTTTTTGCAAGAATCCTGCGGGCTCCTGAATCCCACAATGTCACCTTTGGCTCCTTTGTAACCCTACGCTGCACAGCAACGGGCATCCCGGTCCCCACCATCAGCTGGATTGAAAATGGAAACGCTGTGAGTGTCATGTGACTGGGAGCTTATTTAGGGAAGACTCACCGGTGGCAAACGTCTGGACACATCATGTTCATGTAGTGCTTCCATGGTCTGTAGATCTATCATCGGTCTTACTTCCACCATCTTTGGAAACTTTCCATTGCCATAGAAACCACTGGGGGCTTATTTTCCTGTATCACGGGTAGCAGTCAAATACTTTCTTTGTTTTTTTGTGTAAAATAGAAATAGTTATAACCCATGCTCACAAGTAAAATAATTTCCATAAAATGAACCAGTGAACCATCAGCTCACTGCTAGAGGCTACTTTGATGACAACCCCAAATTAGAACCTATCTCTGCCAGCTCAATATACTTTTCTTCATTTTTAATGGTGCTAATAATAGCTAATATGATTAGAGGATTATTTTGAGCCAGTCCCTCCTCTAAGCACTTTACACATAAGCATGCACTTACTCATTTTATAAATGCATTGAGCCTCTGAGCATTGAGTACTATTCTAGGCCTTGTTGAAACAATAGCAAGCAAAACGGGAGACTTTCCTTGCTGTCCGACAGCTTCCATTCTGATAGGAAAGGACAGACAATAAAATTAAACAGATTTGATGTGGACTGTGTCAACTACTACAAAAAAGAATAATAAGTAAGATGGGAAAAGAGAAAGTTTGATCATAGGTGACCGATTCCATTCTCAATAGAGCAGTTGAGTCTCATTGAGACAAAGACATCTGGGGAAAAATCTAAATGTGATGAGAAAAGACACTATGTAGACCGTGTGGGAAGAAGGTCTCTGAGATAAGGGTGTGCATGGTGTGTTGGAGGAGCAGCAAGGCCTATGTGGTTAACACGGAGTGAGCATGGAGATAAGGAGTGCGTGTGGCCACTAGGGGTCCTAGAGGCCTGTGCAGGTTCCTGAAGCAACTTTGATTTCTATTTGTCTGCCGTGGAATTGATTCAACTGCAGGTATGTTTCTTGTCTCTGTTTTTCCCACTGATTCTTATTCATTGTGCTTTGTTCCCTCGGGTGCCTACCTATCTTTGATTACTTACTATTCATTGTACTGGAATAAAACTGTCAAACTAATGTGGGTCTAGAGGAAGGTACATTCCTCTGGAAAGAAGTTTTGCTTGATTCTGCAGGGTCTAAGTTCTGCTACTTGTCTTGAGCCACTTTAAACCAAGCTCAAGGTTTTAAGCTCCTTGGAAGATAATGTGAGCTGTAATACTTCGTATGGAATGTTTCACTTTAGCTCCCATTGATATACTCTGATGCCTAGTTTGTGGAGATCATACTTTTCTGTGTCTCTAATTATTCTCTATAGTGTTAAATGAGCTCCATGTTTTTATTTTATTTTATTATATTTTTATGTGTATGCTCCATGTCTATTTGTGCACCATACACATTCATTGCCTATAAAGGTCAGAAAAGGGCATCCGAGTTCCTGAAACTGGAGTTACTGAAGGTTTCCAGTCTCTTAATGTGGGTGCTGGGAGCCAAACCCAGGTCCTCTGCAAGAGCAGCAAGTACACTGAGCCATCTCTCAAACTATGAGTTTTAATTTGTCTTTTCACTCCTTAAGGGCATCCAAAAGAAAGCTCAAACCTTCTGAAGTTGGGAAGTCTCTCAGGGGAAGAATAATACCCTAAGGTTTTTTTGTTTCTTTGTTTGTTTGTTTTTGTTTTACATATGTTCAGTTTTTTTTTTCTTTTAATGTAAAGTTTCATCTGAAAAATCTAGTTTCTCAGAATCTGAAAAGGGAACCTAATCAGAATTATTGTTGTCATTTTGGGGGGCACTGTCCCCTTATTTATTTTTTTTTGTACTTACTATCTGTTTTATAATTGCCTTTATGAGCTAAACAAAAATATTTTCTTAATGTCATAATTGCTTTTGATGTACATGTATTTAAAATAAATACAATACTTTGTCATCAATTATATCAATTCCTGATTTCACTCTAACTGGTTTCCCTTCCTTCCACAAGGCACTGCTTTTCTTGTTTCACTGTGCAGTTTCATCTTGTTCTATTTTCTGGTCAGGATTTATTGTATCCATTTTCTGGAGCAGGAACAGTCTGTTCTTTTAGTGGGCTCTCATGATCATGTTTCCTTGACAGACGTGCCAGCCTTATGGAATTGACTGGCAAGTTTGCATATTTTTCATTGGTGCAGAGCCTGAAGTAAGGACGGTGAGATGCAAATCTCTCTTAAATTCAGAAGTGTTTTCCGCTGCTCTACCTTTGAAGATAGCTTCTCTCTCCTCAACGTTCTTTCTAGTCAGACTCCTATTCATTGATTTTTTTCTCTGGGATGGCTCCATTGTCAACTTGACTAAGTTTAGAATCACCAAGGAAATTGGTTAAACACATCTCTGGGTATACTTGTGAGTGAGGCCCTTTGCAAAGAGTATTAACTGAGGCAGAGGTTGGGGATGAGACCCACTCTGAATGTTGAGTGGCACTCTTCCACGGGCTCAGGGCCTGGATAGAATTAAAGAGGAAAAAGGAAACAGCCTGCCTAGCTACTCCATTCCCTACCTCCTGGTCCTCTGCAATGTGAAGTGGGCTGCCCCACCATGCCACTCTTATAGCAGTGGGATGAACCTCCTGAAATTGTGAGGCAAAATAAATTCTTTCTCCTTTAAATTGCTTCTGTCAGGTATTTTGATGACAGCAACAAAAGTAAGTAAAACACTCTGAAAACTTCCATCTTTCTTTATTGAAATTTTTAATTTACTTTTTAGAATTTTATGTACATGAGTGTTTTGCCTGCATGTATGTAAGTACACCATGTGTGTGTAATGCCTGTGAAGGTCAGAAGAGGGCGTCAGATCCCCTAGAACTGGAGTTACTGTTGGATGTTAACTGCCATGTGGGTGCTGGGAACCTAACCTGGGTCCTCTACAAGAGCAGACAGTGCTAACCACTGAGCAATCTCTCTTCAGATCTACTACTCAATCTTTCTGGTTTTTTGTTTGTTTGTTTGTTTTGGCTATTTTTATGGAGGGAAATGTGGAGCTTTACTTAATCTATCAAACTCTTCTCGGGTTATAATGGTCACATAAGTGTGTCTCATGGGAATTTCCAGCAGAAAATCTCATTCACAACCTGTAGTTCCTCTAGTTCGTGAGCATAGGCCTCAGCCTTGAGCAGTGTGTGTACATATTCTTCCAGGACTTTACCATGATAGTTCATTTTAATTGTCAACTTGACTGGCTTTTTAGGATTACCGAAGAGACACACCTCTGAGTGTGTCTGCCAAGGCATTTTCGGAAAGGATTAACCAAGAAAGGAAGACCTACCTTGAGTGTAAGCAATGCCAACCCATGGGTTTGGGGTCCAGGACTGAACGAAAAGGAGAAAGAGAGCTGAGCACCTGCACTCATCTCCCTCTGCTTCCTGACAATGCACACAGTGTGACTAGCCACCTCACACTGCCACCGCCATGCCTTCCCCTCTGTGATGCCGCAACCCTTTCAAACTGTGGACCAAAATAAACTTCCTCCTTTAAGTTGCTTTCTGTCAGGCATTCGGTCAGCATGATGAGACAGCTGACTAAAATTCAGTAAATCTCTAAGCCAATTACCTGATCTTTGAAATCTCCATGATTCTCTAGGGCCAAAGATTTCCATTCTCTTCTCCATAGACCTTTTCTTTAGTGAACAATTTTTGTCACTTATTTGATGCTGATTTGTTCGCCAATCCAACTACATCTCTTTTTATCTTCCAAAAATTGCTGAAAATGCCTTTCTTTGACTTTGGTTCCTTTCCATCTTTCCTTGAGCATGTGTTGTTTAATATTAGACTTCATTTGTCTGCTGGGATTTTAGAAAAAAAATGAAAGTTAAAAGCTATGAGCTAAGATTATGATCATCATCATTCAGGTATTGAACAGGTATGACTTACTGTAGTATAAACTGGATATTATTTTTTTTCTTTGACCTTTAAATTTTGTCCAGCTGACTCTTTCTCAAAGGGACACATTCATGGTTCTTCAGACATTCAAAGCAACACCAGGATATTCTTTCTTCAGGCTGTCCATCTTCTGCTTAGTCCCCCAGTTTGTATGATGGAAATCTGTCTGATAGAGTCTAATCAATCTGTTAAAGGTCCTCTTGGGAAGACTAAAAGTAGCTCTAATCAGGTCTTCTATTGAACTTTTTTATCTAGAAACTCTGTGAGTCCAGCTCATCAGATGGCATGACCTCCCGTTTGTTTCTTCCTCTTGAGCAGCTGGGAAGCCCCTTTCTACCCTTTAGATATTTGTTCATCATGTCTCCAAAATGTAGATGTGTTGGATTCCCAAGATCACATTCATGTTTGAAGCTTCTTCTAAAAGACCCACAGAACTCATAAAACTGGTTATAGTCATGTTTATAGTTAATCACAGGAAAAGGATACCAATTAAAATCAGTACAAGGGAATCGGTCTTCCTATCCATGCAAAGCTGCACAGACAGCATTTAATTCTCCCACCAATGATACATGACAGCCTAGATGAAGGAAGTTCACCCTGGCTTGGATGCTCCGAATGTGTTCTAAGCATCTACTACATAGATGGAATGCTCACACGACATGTCACACCCTAGCTAGTCACTGGCTCCAGAGGTCACACTGACACAAGAAGACCTACTAAACCAAGTAAACAAAAGCAGCTATTTCCCATCATTTACTCTGTAAATGTAATCAGCTCTCTGGCATGCCCAAGCTCTCAGGGAATCATGAGCTCTCTCAGGTAGGATGTTCAAAGTGGTAATAGGTCATCTGACAGAGGCCAGTCAAAGGGCAGGCCTCTATTTGTAATGTACAGGGTATGAGTACCAGGAGTGCATTGAATTGATTCTTTAATCTTTTACTTCACAACAAAAAACATTTGTCAACTCCCACTGCCATATCAAGGATATTCCATCATATTTTAAAGGGAAATTGTGGGGCTGGAGAGATGGCTCAGTACTGGTTGCTCTTCTAGAGGACCTGGGTTCAATTCTCAGTACTCACATGGTGGCTAACAACCATCTGTAACTCCAATTCTAGGAGATCTGATACCCTCTTCTGATCTTTGTAGGTATTGAAGGACACAGGTGCACTTACATGCAGACAATACACTCATATACATAAATTAAAATAAAATAATATTTTTTTAATTTATTTAATAACCACATTATTAGAAGTATTTCATTACAGCTTTAACATATTCAGTAACAATTTCCAGAGCAAGTGTACATCTCTTTCAAAAGTGGCTGTAAATGTTTAGGTTCACAGTTGAATTAATACAGTTATATAATATTGAACTCACTAAAGACCCTGCAAGAGATAAAACTGAATGAGTTTTTAACCTTTAAAAAAAATCTCCATTTAATTTTAATATATGCTGTTTCCTACAGAAAGACTCATTTTAATGCTATTAACACTTAGGTGTTTGCACATGTGTCTCTAATCTCTATGTATCTGATTATTACTAATCACAGTCAGTTACACTTGGATCCTTGGCATCTGAGCATGGTCATCAGGTAGATTTCAATGGTAATATTTATAACTCTACTGATTAACATGAAGTGAATTTTGTTGCTTCCTCCTCAAATATGTCTTTTTGTAATTTGTTGATTTGTTTGTGTGTATATCATACAGAACATCCCAAACAATCTTATTCATCTATATAACCACTTCCCAAATGGTACCCTCCCAATAGCTCCCCCCTCTCATTGGAGGCCATATACTCTGTCATCCCTGTTACTGTCTACTGTGTTGTCAGTGTCCCCAGCCATTCCCCAGTGCTTGTCCATCCACTGAATCTAGTCAGCCTATCTAGAGTTCCTTGTTTTAGAAAGATCAGCTGTTCCTCATCTAGCAGCAATCAGTTGTCAATAGTCCTTTAGATAAGATTGGGGTCTGCTGTTCATTTTCCCAGTTCTATGCTGGGTAACTGTCTGGGAGTCTTTTGGACTCCCCCTGGCCAATAACTCAAAGGAACGTATCTCCTGTCTGGCAATGTTTCTTGTTATGTAGCCTTTAGCTATACATATAGACTCTTAAAGAATTATATTGACCCTTTTAATATTGGGCTATATTTTCCTTTTGGATGTTTAAGGCCCTACAATTGATCCAGATAAACCAATTTATTTTTACTCTTAAGGTCGTTTGAGGATCTGTTCATCAGGGGTCACATGGGCTTGGGAGGAGCCCCTGGCACCTTTCTTTTACCAGTTCCATCTATCTGAAGATAAGTCAAAGGTCCTGCTCACCATGGCTGGCTTTGCTTGGAAGCATGGAGGAAATGTTTCCTCTGTGTTGACCCTCCTCTTTGTCGACTGGACACTGGTTCAAGTCCATCTAGTGTTGTCTCCACAGCCTCCTTGATCAAAAGGACAGGTGACTCACCACAGTTACAGGACATTTTGAGAGATGCTCATACTCCTCTGGAACTTAGTCGACCTAGGAGGGCAAGAAGCAAAAACTGTCCTTTATGTCCCTCTGACCAAACTAGTATAGGCCTCAAAGTATGGCTGTTAAACATCCAATGTTAGTTCCACCAGTCTGTTACTTTTAATTACCATGTACCATGTAGGTAGAGCTTGGGCAAAGACCAAACATTCACCAAGAAACCTTGCCTAGACATATATTATATTATTTGATCTAGTTGTATGTATAATTTGTCAGTAGGTTGTTAGACTAATATGGTTCCCTCTTTTTTTTTTTTTTAACTACCTAGGCATTATTTATCTCTCGCATTGTCTAACCCTTCCACCATGGTTTCCCCATTTAAGGTGCCCCCATTTTTCCCATTTCTCCCTTAATACCCTTCTCCTAAGCTCATACCTCTCTTGAGCTCCTTCTTTCCCTTTATCCCCTAGGTTCCTTGTATACCGTTTCCTCCCCCCTCCCTTAAAATAACCCCATTTTTATCATATCTCCCTTATTAAGGCCTGTTTCCTACTGTTCTTCTCTTTCAGGTTATTTCTTTTCCTTTACCTCCCTGGTTCCTTTCCATTATCCTGGTTCTTGTAGTTGTGTCTGGATACATACTCACTTATCAGGA
>NW_008336359.1:99874-101286 GCF_000622305.1 Nannospalax galili
AGATGTACAAGTGTCTCTGGAATAGGATGAGTTCTTTGGGTATATGCCAAGGAGTGGTATAACTGGGTCAAATGGTAGATTCATTTGTAGATTTTTAAGAGTTCTCCATACTGCTTTCCATAGGTGTCGAACAAGTTTGCAGTCCCACCAGCAGTGGATGACCATTCCCCTTTCCCCACATCCTCTCCAACATTTGGTATCATTTGTTCTCTTGATCTTAGCCAGTCTGACTGGGGTAAGATGAAATCTTAAAGTGGTTTTAACTTGCATTTCCCTAATTAATAGTGATGTTGAACACCTTCAAGATGCTTCTTACCATCTTTATTTATTCTTTTGAGAACTCTCTGTTCAGTTCCTTGGCCCATCTTTTAATTGGGTTCCTTCCTTTCTTGATTCTCTGTTTTTTGAGTTCATTATATATTCTGGATGTTAAACCTCTGTCAGGTGTGTCGCTGGTGAAGATTTTCCTGGCTTCAAAGAAGGAATTTGGAAGTTCTCCCTCCATTTCTATCTTTTCAAATAAGTTAAGTAGTATTGGATGTAGATCTTCTTTAAACGTATGGTAGAATTCTGCTGTAAATCCATCTGGTCCTGGGCTTTTTTTAGTCGTAGGCTTTTTAGTTTAATGAGGCCTCATTTGGTGACTCTTGACCTTGTTTCCTGGGCAATTGATGTCTGGTTTAAAAAATCCTTCCCTGCACCTATATCTTGTAGGTTATTGCCAGTGTTTTATCCTAACAGTTTCAGAGTTTAGGCTTCCCACTGAGGTCTTTGATTCATTTGGAGTTAACTTTCTGTAAGGTGAAAGATAGGGGTTTAGTTTCATTCTTCTATAGGTGGAGATCCACTCTTGGATTTGTTGAGTCTGTTTTGTTTCCTTTGCTTCTATTTCGTGAATTTCTGCTCTGATTTTTGTTATTTCTTCTTGTCTGCTGGGTTTAGGTTTTGTATCGGGTGGCTGAAATTGCATTTACTCATATTTGGGTTTTCAATTTTGTTCTGTTGGTCTATGGGTCTATTTTTGTGCCAGTACCATGTTGTTTTTATGACTATAGCTCTGTAATACAGCTTGAAATCTGGCATAGTAATCCCCCCAGCATTGCTCTTAGTGCTCAGGGTTGCTTTGGCTATGTGAGGTCTTCTGTGCTTCCATATGAATCTTAGGATGGTTTTTCCAATTCTTTGAAAATTTCATGGGGATTTTGATTGGCATTGCATTGAATCTATAAATGGCTTTAGTTCCAATTTTTTAATGTAGGCACATAGAGCTATAAACTTCCCTCTAAGGACAGTTTTCAACATGTCCCAGAGATTTTGTTGTGTTTTATTGTCCTTTTCATTTAGTTCCAGGAATACTTTTATTTCTTTCTTAGTTTCTCCTTTGACCCATTCATCATTCAGGAGTGTGTTGT
>NW_008336359.1:101409-103317 GCF_000622305.1 Nannospalax galili
ATTGATATAAACTAGAGACTTGTGTAAAATGATATTGTATCTGCTATATTACTGAATGTGCTAATAATTTTTAGAAGTTTTCTGGTGGAATTTTTGGCATATCTTAGATATGATATCATATAATCTACAAAAAGGGATAATTTGATCTCTTCTTTTCCAATTATTACTCATTTAATTTCCTTCTCTTGTCTTATTGCTCTTGCAAGAGTTTCAAGTACTATGTTAAAGAGAAGTGGAGATAGTGGGCAGCCTTGTAGAACTGGACTTACAGATGGTTGTTAGCCACCATGTGGGTTCTGTGAACCAAATCCAGGTCCTCTCCAAGAGCAACCAGTGCTCTTAACCACTGAGCCTTTTCTCTGGCCTCCTTTTATTTCTTTCTTAACTTCTCCTTTGTCCCATTCATCATTCAGGAGTGTGTGTTTTAATCTCCATGACTTCATGTAGTTACTAGGGTTTCTTTTGATGTTGATTTTAAGCTTTATTGCACTGTGGTCTGATAGAATGCATGGAATTATGTCAATCTTTTTGTATTTATTGAGGTTTGTTTTGTTTTGTGCCCCAGTATGTGGTTGATTTTGGAGACGATTCCATGGGCGTTGAATAGAAAGTATATTCTTTTGTGAATATCCAGTAGATGTCTGTTAGGTTCATTTGATATATGGTATTATTTAATTTAGATGTCTCTCTGTTAATTCTCTGTCCTGTTGACCTATCTAATGGAGACAATGGGGTATTGATTTGCAAGAGTTTCCAGCATGCTGTTAAAGAGAAGTGGAGATAGTGGACTGCCTTGTCTGATTCCTGATTTCAATGGGAATGCTTCCAGTTTTTCTCCATTATGATTGTAATATCTTCTTGATTGATTGTTCCTTTGATCAGAATGAAATAGCCCTCTTTATCTCTTCTGGTTAGTTTCAGTTTAAAGTCTATTTTGTCCGATATTAGGATTGCTACACCTGCTGAATTCTTTCAGCCTATTTATGTCATGGAAGATATTTCTTTCTCCTTCAACTATAATAGACATTTTGGCTGGGTAAAGTAATCTGGAGTTATGATGTTATTCATCCATGCATCTCTGGGATAAAGCCAACTTGATCATGGTGGATGATCTTTCTGATGTGTGTCTGTATGTGGTTTGTAAGTATCGTGTTGAGAATTTTTGCTTCTGTGTTCATTAAGGTCTATAGTTTTATTTTTTGGTTGTATCTTTATCTGGTTTTGGTTTTGGAGTGATGCTGGCTTCTTCATGGAGACTTCCTTTTCTGGTCCTATCTATTTGCTATTCTATGTGCTTCTTGGATTTGTATGGACATGCCTGTCTTTAATGTGGGGAAATTTTCTTCTATAATCCTGTTAAAGATCTGGTCCATACCACTATTTTGAGATTCTTCTCCTTCCTGTATGCCTATGATTCATAAGTTTGGTCTTTTTATGGTGTCACACAATTCCTGCATATTCCATTCTTATGATTTCTTAAAAATTTCATACTCTTTTCTTGAGTGGTCTAGTTTGTCCACTTTATCTTCCAGTTTTGATATTCTGTTTTCCATTTCATTCATCCTGTTGGTGAGGCTTTCTCCTCTTGTTTCTAATTGGCTTACTGAGTGTTTCACTTCCTTCTTCATTTCAGCCTGAGTAGTATTCAATATTTCTAGCTCTTTTCTGAATTCATTCAGAAGTTTTTCCCTATCTTCCTTCAGTTCTTTGATTTCTTTGTATGTTCTTTAAATTCACTGAATTCTTTTATCATGTTTATAATTGTTCTTTTGAGTTCCATGTCCTGCATTACCCCTAGGGGGTTCTCATTGTACTCCTCTAGAGGACTATTGGTATTTGTTGGGGATATGTTATTTTGGTTTTTCACGTTATTGTTTTTTTCCCTCTCTGATTTTGATATGTGTATTT
>NW_008336359.1:104481-115234 GCF_000622305.1 Nannospalax galili
TCTGTGACTTTGACAAGTGATTTCTTTTGTAGTTTCTGATTCTTCTGTGAGACTCAAGCCTTCCTTTGTTCTGTTTCTTTTTGTAAACTTTATGTGACTTTGTGGTTTACTTATTGGGCATGAAATGTTGGTTAGTTGGTCTAGGCTTCAGGTTCTCTCTTTTGATTTTATATTGGAGTGGCCAAATTGCTTTTGTCTTCAGGAGTTCACACAGAGGCCCAATTGAGATGTGGCTCAGATGCTCTCAGGCTTTCTCTTAAGGTCTGGATCCCTCCAGGAAAGATGCTGCCCTCGGAATTTGGTGGCTGGGCTGGCCTGGAAGCAGGGCCCAGAAAAATGCTCCTCTCAGGAAGCTGGTAACTCTGCCACCCAGGGATGCAAAGGGAGGTGTGGGTGGGAAGAGGCCCTGAGGGTTCCTGGGGACTACTGGGAGGAACTGGGTTGGTCTGGATGCAAAGGATCAGGAAACAGTGGTGGCTCTGGGCTGAGAGGTCAGCCCTGGTGTCTGGGGTGCCAAGACAAGAAATGGGCCGCAGGGGACCTGAGAAGGTGAAAGAAGCTGGGGGAGTCAAGGTGCTGTGGGCACCACTGGACTTACCCAGTAAAGGTGATGGCACCAGGATGCCAGAGGCTGTGCAGCTAATGGAAGCAAAGGAAGGTGAGGGCGGGACCAGGCCCAGAGGGCTCTTGGGGACCACAGGGAGCAAATGGGTTGGTCTGGATGCAAAAGATCAGGAAGCAGTGGTGGCTCTGGGCCTGGAGGTTAGCCCCAGTGTCTGGGGTGCCAAGACAAAGAATGGGCCAGTACCCAAGCTAGGAGGAGAGACACAGCAGGGAGCTGGGAGGGTGAAAGAGGCTGGGGCAGTCAAGGCATGGTGGGCTCCTCTGGACTTACCCAGGAAAGGTGCTGGCAGGTCGCAGGAGGCTGTCAAATAAAATATTTTTAAGAAGGAAGCTGTATGCATCCTTGTGGGTGGGATAAGAATCACTCTTGGTTTTGGTTTGATTTTTTTTACTTGTTTTCTCCTATGAGGATGCCAGGCAGTGCTTTACCATTGAGCACCTCTGGCCCAAGGATGTCCCTCAGTAGTAAGTAGTCCAAACCTTTATATGAAATTTTAGCAAATATTATAAAACAAAGATGCTAAATTATCTGGCTATTTCAAGAAAAAAGAATATTTCACATACTTTTATAATTCATTTATTATTGTTTTCACTTAAAGGATTCTTTTTTCATTTTCTGAAATTTGAAAACATTTTCGTGTATTTTGTTACAAAAATGGTTCATCTTTTGTTTTGTTTTGTCTTGTTCCATTTTGAGGCAGGGTCTGTGTAGGCCTGGCTGACCTGGAACTTGCTATGTAGACCAAGCTGGTCTCATATTTACAGAGATTCTAAGTGCTAAGATTAAAAGAATGCACCACCTCACCCTGTTAAAATTATTCATCTTACCTTTCTAGCCCATAAAGTAAATAAACAAATGAATGGCACTTTATCAGCTTGTTATTCAAGTCTTGCTAGAATAAAAGTGGATGGGAAGTTGGGAGACTTCTGTGGTTAAAGCCTACTTGCAACTAATGATTTTAGGTCAAGTCCATTTACCATTCAGACACTGATTTTCTCTTCTCAACAGTGGTACAGACAGGTCTTATCAAAGATGAACTCTAATATTGTCACAGGCAGATAGATGCTGGAGTCCAAAGGGTACCCACAGGGATTTCTAAATTCTTGAGTCCCACAACAGAAATTGGCCCAGGAGCACTGGGATCATTATAGAAGTAAAGATAGTTTATTAAGAAAGAGAGCACTGGGGACTGAGGATAGTTCAGCAGGTACAGTGTTTACTACAAAAATATGAGGACCTGATTTTGGGTTCCCAGCACCCAAGTGAAAAGCTGGGTGTGGTGATGGTGGTGGTGGTGTGTGTGTCTAAGCCCAACATTGGGAAGGTGGAGATGGGTGGATCTTGAAGCCTCAGTGGCCAGCCAGCCTGAGAGAGCTAGCTCCATGTTCAGTAAAAGGAGAGACTGTTTCTCAAAAAATAAGATGGAGAGTCACATGGGAAGATGCCCAACATTGACCTCTGGCTTCCACAAGCACATGCTTGGGTGAATATGAGAGAGAGAAAGGAGAGAGAGAGAGAGAGAGAGAGAGAGAGAGAGAGAGAGCGCTCAATGGCACTGGGCCAGGAGAGTTGTGAACCTTCCTGGGTCATTTGCATAACACCTGCCTTCTCCCACAGTTGTACATCCTGGACTTTCTTTTATTTAATTATTTATTTTTATTTTTTATTTATTTAATAACCATATAATTAGTAGAAGCATTTCATTACTACAGCATTGACATAGTCAATAACAGTTTCCAGAGCAAAGATGCATCTCTTTCAAAATTGGCTGTAAATTTTTAGGTTCACAGTGTTGAATTAATACAGTTATACATTATTGTACTCAGTATAAACCCTATGACACAAAATTGAATGAGGCTTTAACCTTTAAAAAAAATCTCCATTTCTTTAAAAAATATACTATTTCATACAGAAAAACTCAGTTTTACTGCAACTAACACTTAGATGTTTGCACAGCTGGGGGCACTGATAACACAGTAGACAATAACAGGGATGACAGAGTATATGGGCTCTGGGGTGGCGGGGGCTGTGGGAGGGTGCCATTTGGGATACGGGTATAAGGATGAATAAGAGTGTTTGGGATGTTCTGTTTCAAATACAAAAAAACCAATACATTTTAAAAATTAGTTATATTTGAGGAAGAAGCACAAAAATTTGCTTCATGTTAATTAGTAGATATGAAAAACATTACCATTGCACCCTGGGCTTTTCTTGTTCATATTCTGTTCCTCACATGTAGCCCTGGATGGGAGTTTCCAGTCTTTTTCTCTGTCACACACATCTGTAGTCCTTATGATCAGAAAACTTAGCTGCTCTCAGTCAGATTCTTGGTAGTTCTACCCAAGTCCAAAATGACATCAAGATGGCTTTCCCATGGTCATGCAAATCACTGGCAAAGGAGGCAATTTCTGTCACTGTCCAGTCTGCTGAGGTGAACTGGAAGGAACACACAGTCCAGGTGCCATTTTTGTGGAGAGGAAATGAACAAAGGCTAATGCAAAATGGGGAGCTACTTTACACAAAGTGAAAGTTTGATCTTGGCTCCTCACTCACAAAACTAGAACTGGTCTCCCAACATGTTAATAACCCTCCAATACTCTAAAAGGTGAGAATGTTCCCATCTCCCCATGTAAACTAAAACCTGGGCCAACGAGTAGGAGGAAGTCAAGCAGCGTGCCCTAGAGTGATGAGGGCAGGTCTCCTTTCCTCCTGTGGAAATGTTATTCATTCCCATTTCCATTCATGGAAATCTGTAGTAGGCTAAACTTCAGAGTGACTGGTGGTATTTTTTTTACAATAAATACTAAATATAGTAATTGGGTATGAATAGAGAAAAGCTTACTGTTGTGTTTTTTAAGTCTTTATTTTATAGAAGTAGATTTATTTAAAGTTATTCTAATAAGATCTCTGTTAAATAGGCATGTCTTTCTTTTTTGGTCCAATAAATATAATCCCTAAATTTTTCTAAGACAGGTCCTCACTATGCAACCCTGTTTGTCCTGGAGCTTGCTATGTAGACCAGTCTGGCCTCGAACTATGTAGACCAGTCTGGCCTCGAACTCACAGAGATCCATCTTCCTCTTCCTCCTGAGTACTGAGATTAAAGGCATGTGCCAGCACATCCAGCTTCCTAAATATTTTAAAAGCCAAAATATTTTTATCAGAAAAATTTTGTAAATTAAATAGCCAAGTAATCTGTGCTCTTAAATATTTTTATAAATATTTCATACAGAGTTTTAAAGACCATCATTTTGGTTTAAAATATGTGAGGTCTAGAGTCATTTTATATTATTAGCTGGTAAACCAAAATAATTATATATAATAAGTCTTTGTGGGATATTTCAGCAGTCAGTTTAAAAAGCAGCAATATTTATGGTTATGCTAATCATAAGCAACATGGATGACTCTCAGTTCAGTATCTGATTTTCTTTCTTCCTCTTCTTTTCTCTCTTTTTTATCTTATTTCTATTGAGCCAGCGTCTCACTATGTAGGCCTGGCTGGCCTTAAACATACAGAGATTCAGCTGCCTTTGCTTCCTGAGTGCAGGGACTTAAGGCTTGTACTACCACAAGCAGCTTGGTATCTGTTTTTCTATAATGCACAGACAATATTTAGTAGTATTACAACTTCAGGAACATGGATTCTACTAGACCAAACTCTAATATATATATATTCCCAACCAATTGGAACTGTTTATATTATTGAGTCATTGAAGCAAACCTAAGGTCAAGTCATGAAGTTTGCAGATTATCAATAGCTGTAGGTAGATTCTCTCAAAGCAGCATTATTAATGGATTAGTGATACATATAAATATTGTACAGGTTTACATTGACAACTTCAAAGAGCAGGTGTGAATTACAATGTAGTTACAATGTATCTGACAGAACTTCCTTTTTTTCTGGGTGTTTTTGAGACAGGGTCTCCCTGTAGTCCTAGCTGGCCTGGAACTCACTATGTAGACCAGGTTGGCCAATCACAGAGATCTGCCTGCCTCTGCCTCCCAAGTGCTGGGACTAAAGGCTTGCGCCACCACACCTGGCCCTTCACTGCCTCTTTTGAAAGAATTTCGTTTTAAAGATTTATTTTAGCATTAGTCGTGTGTGTGTGTGTGTGTGTGTGTGTGTGTGTGTGTGTGTGCTTGTGGGTTTATGCATGGCCCTTCACTGCCTCTTTTAAAAGAATTTCATGGGGCTGGAGAGATGGTTCAGCAGTTAAAAACACTGGTTGTTCTTGCAGAAGACCCAGGTTTCGAATCCCAGCACCCACATGGCAGCTAACAACTGTAACTCCAGTCCCAGGGGATCCGACATTCTCTTCTGACCTCCGCAGGCGTTGCACGACATAGGTGCACTTACCTACATGCAGGCGATACATACATACAGATAAAATTTAAAAAATAAATAAATAAAATTAAAGAATTTCATTTTTAAGATTTATTTTAGCTTTAATAGTGTGTGTGTGTGTGTGTGTGTGTGTGTGCTTGTGGGTTTCTGCACGTATAAGTACAGGTGCCCTCAGAGTCCAAAAGAGGGTATAAGATCCCCTGGATTTGGAGTATAGGCAGTTGTGAGCTGCCCAATGTAGGTTCTGGGAACTAAACTCAAGTCCTCTACAAGAATAGTACATGGTCTTAACTGCTAAGCCAAATACTTCTTCTTTTTTTTGAGAATTCCATACATTGGCATTGTATGTGTATTATTTCCACCCTTCCCAGTCTCTCTTTAACTCCTATGACCCCAACTCCCTCACAATTTCCTTTCATCTTCTTTGATTATTATTGTTACATATACATATATATATATATATATATATAGAGAGAGAGAGAGAGAGAGAGCGAGAGAGACCACTGGACAAGAGGTTTCCCTCGCCTGACACTGTGATTTTGTTATAGTCTTCAACTATAAGCCACATACATATTTTATGTGTATTTTTCACTGGGTTACAGAATAATATAGTTCCCTTTGGTTTTCATACCACCTAAGAATGATTTCTCTCTCTTTTCTCTCTCTCTTTTTTCTCTCTCTCTTTTTTCTCTCTCTCCCTATATTGCTCTCCTTCCTCTTTTCCCAGTTAAAATATTCCAATTTTCCTCATATTCCCCTTAATAACCTCTATGTCCTACTATCCCCCTCTTGATCACCTTCTTCCCCTCTCCTCGCTCCCCCATGGTTCCTTCCTACTTTTCTGGCTCCTGCAGTTACTTCAGGGTATATACTCACACATAAGGATTTGAGGCTCAGGTCCACAAATGAGAGAGAGCACTCATCGGTTGTTTTTCTGAGTCTGGGTTACCTCACTCAGCATAATGTTTTCTAATTCCATCTATTTACCTGTAAATTTCATGATTTCATTTTTCTTTCCTGTTGACTAGAACTCCATTGTGTAAATGTATTACATTTTCATTAACCATTCATCAGCTGAGGGACATTCAAGTTGTTTCCATTTCCTAGCTATTGTGAAAAGCAATAAACGTGGCAGAGCAGGTACCTCTGTAGTAGGAAATTGAACCCTTTGGGTACATGCCAAAGAGTGGTAGCCTGGATCATATGGTAGATCTCTTTTCAGTGTTTTTAAGAATTCTCCACACTGACTTCCATAGTGACTGCCACAGTTTGCATCCCCACCAGCAGTGAATGGCAGCTCTTCTTTTCCTATATCCTTACGAACATTTGTTCTTGGTTGTTTTCTTTATCTTAACCATTCTTATTGGAGTAAGAGGAAATTACATTGTAGTTTTAATGTGCGTTTCCCTAATTACTAATGATTTTGAACACTTTTTTTATTGGTCTTCTTGAGACAGGGTCTTCCTGTCACCCCAGCTGGCCTGGAACTCACTATGTAGACCAGGCTGGCCTCGAACTCACAGAGATCCGCCTGCCTCTGCCTCCTGAGTGCTGGGATTAAAGGCATGCGCCACCACACCCGGTTCATTTTGAACACTTTTAAAGGCATTTCTTAGTCATTTTTACTTCTTCTTTTGGCAACTCTCTGTTCAATTATGTGGCCCATTTTTTAAATGAATCAAGAAAACAAATGATTCAAAATATTTCTTTATATTTTACTGTATATTTTATATGCATATACTCAGTGAAATAATTACTGCAATCAAGCAAATGAATAGATTCATCTTTTTACAGAAGTCATCAGTAGCTCAGAAAGAAAGAATACCGTTCCCAGAGAAGATAATTTATTCTGTCTCCTTTAGTTCAATGTGTCTTAGTGATTTGGAAAAAATAATGTGGTCACTGTAAATGCCAGATACAGTCACCTCAGTTAAGTACAGTTAGCCCTTGGTCACCTTGGGGGTTTTGGTTCTAGGATGCTCTGTGGATAACAAAAAATCTTTAAATGCACAAGTCCCTATGTAAAATGGTGTGGTATTTGCATGTAACTAGTGTATGACCTCCTGTATACTTTAAATCTCCGCAGGTTACTTGTAATACTTAACTACAATGTAAAGTCTTTGTACAGAATTGTCATGCTATTTCATTTATGGAATAATGGCAGAAAAAATACTATACATGCCCAATATAGGTGTACTTAAAAAGTATGTTCAGGGGCTGTAAAGATGGCTCAGCAGTTAAGAGCACTGGCTGTTCTTGCAGAAGACTTGGGTTCAGTTCCCATCACCTACATGGTGGCTAGCAACTGTCTCTGACTCCAGTTCCAGAGAACTCTATACCCTCTTCCAGCTTCTGTGGGCATTGCATGCCCAGGTTCACTTACATATATACAGGCAAAACACTCATATGCATAAAAAATTTTAAAATAAGTATAAAACTTATCTGTTGGTGAAATTCATACAACCTACAAAGAAACATGCAGAGCCTCTGTGTTCATTGTCCTTTGCCATATTTTGGTAAAAATCCTACAGCAATAATCTGAGTTCATCCCTTCAATCTTTTAAACCCAAGGAAGGGGTCGAAAAGATCCAAATGAATGACAGAGGGCTATTTTTACTTTTAGATTATCAAAAATACTATCATGGTGATCTATGAAGAAAGAAAAATAAATTCGAACTATGACTAACAAGACCCGCTGTGAATGAGTCATTGACTGAATCAAGGGAGGCTCTGGACACAGGAGAAACAGTGCTTAGGAGCACATCACCATCAAACAGCGAGCTTCGAACCAGGCTGGTCTCTCCAGGGAACTATATCAGCACTTGGATGGAGTCCAGAGGAGAGGCCAGGGAGCTTAAAAAGCACTTCTCCTTCATATGAAGGATGTTTTCAGTGACCTCCGGGAGGTGTTTAGGAAAGACTTCCTTAGGTGCAAACAGGAGAATAATGGGGAGGCGAGGCAGCACTGAGGGGATTGCTTGTTTCTAAGTGCAAACACTGCACAGCCCGTCTTCTTGAAGAAAGAAATTAGCTTGCAAGGAGGAAAACAACTGCTCTACAGTTTGACGTCTATAAACTGGAAAGGAATTATCACCATAAACAAAATATCAAACATAAAATGTGCATGGCATGCCAACTGACCATACAAGTTTACAGTCTTTAGTCTTTTAGCTCGTTGCTGTTTGTTGTAAAATTCAGGGAGAGATTGTTTACATTTAAAGTTGTTCAACTTTAGACCTAATATAGAAACTCTTATCTATAAGATGTTGCAATTCTGACAAATATGATAGTGATGAACTCAAAGGAAATTCCTGAGTGCATATTTTGTGCACACGGTATGTGTGTGTGTGTGTGTGTGTGTGTGTGTGTGTGTGTGTGTGTGTGTGTGTACATGTTTGTGGTGAGCCCTAAAGACTGGCCCGTCTCAGCATCCCTAGCTGTGGGCTTATAGGCAAGCACCTCCAGACCCAGCTTTCTTTTTTTTATTTTAATGTGGATTCTGAGGAGTCAAACACAGGTTCTCAGGCCTGCAAGGCAAGCACTTCACTTTCTGAACTATCCCCTAGCCTGAGTGCATACCTCTTAAAGATTTTTTTTTCTCTCTCTACTTTGTTAGTTTCCCTTAGAGACCAGGTTACTTCTGTAAGGGAAATGCCGTCATACTTGATCTGACCTGGGAATTTTCCCAGGTAAGGTAAATTGAGAAGTGTATGAACCAGTATTTATCAGAGAGATTGAGACTAGGAATGAGCAGAGAAGATAAAAGAAAAAGCTAATTGAACAAAATTTCATTACCTAATTGCTATAGAAAGTTCTAGGGATAACTAGCTACTAGGCAGCAAAGAAGAATGTTGATCATGGAGTTGGGAGACGGTGAAACAGGTAAAGCGTTTGCTGCATAAGCATGAGGACTTGTGTTTGGGTCTCTAGAACGCACATAAAAGCTGGAAGTTAAGCTTGTGTCTGTAATTCCAGAGCCACTGTGAAGATAGAGGCAGAGAGAGCAAATCCCTAGAAGTGCTATATGCAGTTGAGATGAGACCCTTTCTCAAACAAGGTAGAGAGAAAGGATAGACACCCAAGGTTGTGCTCTGACCCCCACACAAGCACTGTAGCACATGCCCCCCCCCATGCACACACACATAACGCGCACAATTATTTTAAAAAATAAAACTGGTCACAACTCAGACCTTCCCACCTGCTTGCTAGTCTACAAAAATCCTTTCTCAAGCAAAATAGTAAGATCACTCCAAATTTTCAGTTCTCAGACATGTTTGCTATGACTACACAGAGGAATTTCTTCCAGAGAAGCGAAGCTCAGACCACCATGGTCCCCACATCCAGAGCTCCAAAGTACCATGGGCTAATTCCTTAATGTAATTTCCCTCAGTCACTCAAATTTCTTCCAAACATATCACTTTCCCCCCACATAATTAACGATAATTTTAAAGACTAGTTGTTAGAAAGACAGCATAAAGAATACTGAGGAGGGGCTGGAGAGATGGCTTAGCAATTAAGAGCACTGGCTGCTCTTGCAGAGGACCAGAGTTCGATTCCCAGCACCCACATGGTGACTAACAACCATCCAGTTCCAGGGGAATCCGATGCTCTCTTCTGACCTCCATGGCCATTGCATGATGCAGGTGCACTTGCATACATGCAAGCAATACACTCATACACATAAATAAAAATAATAAATAAAATATATTTAAAAAGAAAACTGAAGAAAGAACCATCATTCCAAAATAAGTCAGCATCTTAACAATGTCATTTGTTGATTGATTTCTCAAGGTTATCATCTTAGCTTTCTGTTGCTATGACAAAATGAGGAAAAACAACTAAAAAGGAAGGTAGATTCATTTTGACTCATGGTTTCAGAGGTTTGGGTCTATCTCTTGGCCTCATCTCTAGGGCCTGAAGCAACACAGCAAACATACATGGTTATGGGAGCTTGCGGATGAAGCTGCTTTCCTCAAGGCAGTTGTGAAGCAGAGTAAGGGCAGGGTACCAATATAGCCTTTAAGGATATAACCCCAATGACATAATGTCCACTAAGCTCTTCCTCCTAATGTTTTTGGGTCTTTTGTTGTTGTTGTTGGTTTTTTGGGGTTTTTTTTTTTCGGTCTTTTTGAGACAGGATCTCCCTGTAGCCCCAGCTGTCCTGGAACTCACTATGTGAACCAGGCTGGCCTTGAACTCACAGAGTGCTGGGATTAAAAGCGTGTACCACCACGCCCAGCCCTCCTAATGTTTTTACCACCTCCTAACAGCACCAAGACTAGCATCCAAACCCTTTAACACATGAGGCTTTGGGAAACAGTCAGGCTCCAAACTATGAGTCATTTTTGCGACTGTGCTTGTTTATAACAACTCGTTTACCCTTTCTTCAAGAACTAGGAAACATAATGATTAAATACCATGGGCTTCAGTGTCAGACCAACCTGGGACAAACTCTCTCAGCTTAATAGAAAATGTGAGAAGTCTCGAGACAGTTAAATGGCTCAGTTGGTAAGAGTGCTTGCCTCCAAGCCTGATGACCTGAGTTCAATCCCTAGCATCTTCCATACATGATGGGAGGAGAGAATGCACTCTGACCCCCACATTTCATTGCCATGACCCCCATACATGCACACAAAGTAAAATTTTAAAATAATTTAAAAACTTCTAAAGAAAATTTGGTCAGTCTTTACTATACATTTGGAATCATGACTAATGAATGAGCACTTTTATAATTAGTCAATTATATGTTAATATTATACTGATATTCTAGCTCTTCAAGAACA
>NW_008336359.1:115679-116533 GCF_000622305.1 Nannospalax galili
AAAAAAAAAAAAGCCACATGTGCCAGAGCTTTAAAAGTCCCTGTCAGTGATTTCAGAACATATCACAAGATAACTAGATCAAAGGGTAGAGGAAGATGCTACTTCTTAAGGGAAGAACTGACATAACGCAGTACAAGGGCACGGCATAGAAATGGGAAACTCCTGACTATGTCTGCAATTCTTTCCA
The DNA here is from genome assembly GCF_000622305.1 of Nannospalax galili. NCBI lineage: Eukaryota > Metazoa > Chordata > Mammalia > Rodentia > Spalacidae > Nannospalax > Nannospalax galili. The sequence continues at coordinate 115,867 of NW_008336359.1, forward strand.
CATACCTTTTGATCATAATTGAAGTGTTTTACCCTTCTCAGTATATTAGGAAGTTGTAATCTAGTTCTACCTTTAATTTTTCCCATATCTATCAGATTTCTTCTGGGTCCATTCAAGAGAGTGTGAAAGACCGAGTGATTGACTCAAGGCTCCAGCTGTTTATCACCAAGCCAGGACTCTACACATGCATAGCTACCAATAAGCATGGAGAGAAGTTTAGCACAGCAAAGGCTGCAGCGACTGTCAGCATAGCAGGTAAGTGCTGCGTGTTTGCAGTGTTCCAGGAGAGGGGCAGCTGGCATTACTCCACAACATCTGGTATAGAGGAAATCTTTTATTTATCACTCCAGTCCCTTTGGGCTATTTTCTCAATGGTAGTGACACTTTGGAGGAGATCCAGGTATAGATTTTTAACTTTGTTACATCAAAAATTAAATCTCCAAATTATTGCTCAAATGATGGATACCAATTTTAGAGGCGCTTAATTTTCTCTTCTCTTCCCGTCCCCTTTCCTTCCACACCCCTCCCCTCCCACTCTCTCTTTCTTCTCTCCATCCCTTTCTCCCTCTTTACCATCCTCCTCCCTCCCTCCTTCCCTCCCTCCCTCCCTCCCTCCCTCCTTCCTTCCTTCCTTCCTTCCTTCCTTCCTTCCTTCCTTCCTTCCTTC
>NW_008336359.1:116726-156548 GCF_000622305.1 Nannospalax galili
TTCTAGGATATCTGTGTAGTGTTATGAAGGTTTATTTTTAAAAGTTAAACATCCCAAAGGCTTCTGAGCACATTTATAGAATTCCTAGAAGTGGAAATAATCCCTGTATCAGGAAATGCCATGAGTGTTACATTCATAGCAGGCCTACCATTCAAGGACCAGCTGAGAGGTGTTTGGCCCTTCATGTAAGACCAGCGCTGCTGGAAGGACTCAGGGCCAGCTCCCTGAGCACGCTGCTTTTTATTTCAGACTACTTCTTTGATCTTCCCGGATGGGAAGCTTTCCAGTAATGCCTACCAATTTTAATCTGAAGTGAATAGAGGTCATAGAGGAATATATAAGGCACACTAGACAAGGCTGGCCCTTTGGGGCATAGCCATGAAGAGAGCAGGCTCCAAAACTGCCTCCCTGTATCATCTCCTGGGGGATATGTCTGTATATGGGGTCTTTGGACATTGCATCAATTTTAGGACATCATGTCACTCAGAGAATGATAAGGCTCCCAAAAGTAATTCAACAAAATGCAATAAACAAGAATAATAAAATGATTACTATTACAGGTACTTTCCTATTTCTAAAGCACTTTATATCCATTTATTAAATATACTGAATGTGGCCCATTGTGTGGAGCAGAATAAGAATGAAAGCTGATTGACAATGGGTCTTGCTTTCCAGGGACTACTATCTAGAAGGGAAGTGACCTACATATACTGGCCAGAGTCTATTCCATTGCACAGGGATTGATAGCAGAACAGCAAAGTAAGAAGAGTTCAAGGGGAGAAAAGGTTAAAGTGTGTTCAGAAAGCAGCACATCATTGGACTAGAGCATGCTGGAAACTGGAGTAAGGTGGAAAGTAGGAAGAAAGAAGCAAAATGTGGGCCGTAGTCAGCTTGTGAAGAGCCTGGGCCGGTTTCGTGAATTCCTCCATCAGTGTGTAGTCATTTAATCATTTCAGAGGAAACAAGCCCCTTGGCTAGACACATTCTTTAGCACATTAACAGGTGGGAGGTATCACAAGGTTAGGAGACAGAGAAAGGAATTAGGAGACTCTTCCATGGGCCTAGAAAAGACATGAGGGTCTGAACACAGCAGCCATGACAGGTCCTGGGCAAAGAGGAGAGTCTACCAGGACAGAATGGAAACTTGAAAATGCTCAAATGCGGAGCGGAGTGGAGTGGAAGAATGAGTTATTATATGCGTGAGATTCCAATTCATTATATGGAGACAGTGAACACCTTTACGTCAAATATTCTGAGCACATAAATGGATCTGATTTAATTCCACTTCTACCTCCACTGGACAGAAAAGAAGAACCCGTGTTGCCAATCTTAAGAGATTATCACTTCTGCTACGTTTTGGGTCATTCAATAACAATCCCTTACCACAGCTCTCTTTCTCTCCTCTTTCTCCTCTTCCTCCTCCTCCTCCTCCTCCTCCTCCTCCTCCTCCCATCTTCCCCCTAGATAACAGGGAAGGAAAGGACGTGTTTTTATGCAGTGGTGTCCTCCAAACTCTGGTCTCTAGCATAGTTGGAAGCTGGGGACATTGTGATTTCATGTCTTGGTTGGGTTATAACCCAAAGGACGAGCCTGACTGACTTGGTCCCTTCAGGCACCTTCTAGAGCATGTCAGACCACTACATCTCAGCCAAATCCATCATCAAGCCCCTACTTGGAGTCTTCTCTACAGCCTCAACAGAGAGGTCAGCTTGCATATCCTTACTGCAGCCTGAAGGCAGCCTGCTGAATTCCAACTCAGCTGCCTCTATGCCTCTCATAGGTCTGAAAGCCACTTCTGCATCCCTTTCAGGGTATATGAAATCTGTGTTCAATTCAGACTTCCCCACAGGGTCCACTGTCTACCCATGAATGCTGTCATCCCAAATTAGAGTAGGAGACCCTTGCACTGTTATACTATTGGTATTCCAAATAAGAATTTGAAAATAATTCCATCTTTTGGGTTTTGCCTTAATCAATATACCTATTGGGTATAGATTTTGGATCAGAATCTAAAAAGGGAATGTGCATCCAGATTCTTCATTTCTCTCCCTTCTTTTCCATGACAGGACAAACTAGGACGATTCTTTTGTCAGTAGGTTAGTATTCAGAGCCTACTCATCACAATTAGCAAGGTGGTTGTGGAGAAAAGCTAAATATAACAAGGGAAGAGTCTACTCAACAGCACACACAGAGGCATAGCCATCCCCTGGCATGATTTCATCCCTTGGCATGATTTCATCCCCTGGCATGATTGCATCTCTTCAGCCCTGTCCTAACCAATGAGAACCTCATCCACTTCCATTAACAATGAAATATACCAACAGAGAAATCTGTAATCCTAAAATGTAGTGAGACAGTCTTGTTAAAACTTAATTATATTATTATTGTTGTGTGTACAGGCGTGTGTGTGTGTTTATGTGTGTATGTGCGTGTGCAGGTGTGTGTGTGTGCAGGTGTGTGCCTGCCATGGCAGGTGTGTAAATCAGAGGACAACTTTCTGGATTTGGTTCTCTCTTTTTACCTTCGCATGCATTTCGGGGATCAAACTCAGGTCGTCAGGCTTACATGGCAAGTGCTTTTTCCCACTTTGTTATCCCAGTTGTATCTTCCTGTGGTACAAATCACCTTAAGCTGTGAGGCAGTCAGTGTAGAAGGCACTGTCCAGGGGTGAGAGATTGGGGACAATCAACCATGAAAGCCCAGGGAAAATAACAGTGGGAGGAGAGATGGCATAGTGGAAGCAATGCATGGCTTGGCCCGCAGCAGCAGAGGAAGGTTTACAAACTGCTGCAGAACAGCAGAAAGCAGATGAAGAACAGTCACTTCAGTGGGTGCAATGGCCATAGCAATGCACCAGCAGTGATCTGACTAGTCAACAGGCCTGGTAATAGGACATATGGAAGTCAGTTCAACATTGGGATGAACTGAGGCCCTGAGATGAGACAATTGAAGCCACCCTGGACAGGGCTATGTCTACAGTAGCTGCCAAGCAGCCACCAAGGAACTAAGGCAGAGCACACAACACGAGGAAGGGCTTCGCCTGTCATTGGAACCTGGCACCACACCCTCCTCTAAACTTCATAAGCAGCAACATCTCAAGCTGTCCATCTGCATCATCACATTGCTGCACGATGTTGGGGATCAAGGAAAGAAATGTGAGGACAGAGGAAAACAGAACAGAGAGAAGAAAAAGACTTAGAAGGTGTAGAGTGTGCATGATAAATCAGAGCCGTGCCCGTGTGTTGGGAAATTGCTACAAATTTTATGCTATTTCCTGCCCTTGTTCATCAAATCACCAGGACTCTCCCGTTCAACCCCTCATCTGCCTTTTGGCTGGGTGTTCTGACTAGCAGGAGATTCCGCCTTCTTCTCTCTCGTCTAGGCACACTTAGTGAAGGTATTTCTAGTGCAGTTGACTAAGACCTCTGATCTATGTGGGATACCTGCCACTCTCTTTGGGCTGTTCTTGTTAGAACTGCTGGGTGCTTCATGAAGACCTCTCTGGAACCCCTGAGGAAACTACTTCCTAACTCAGGAGTGCTCCGTTGGCCAGTATTCCAGGGAGGCAAGGCCTCTGATGAAAACAGGATCTTTAGCACCATGTTCTTTCAGGGACATTGAGGGCAAGTGTGAGTCACGTTCTCCTCAGATTTCTCAGAGCTTGGATATGTCCATTTCTGCCCTGCCTAGTCTCTGATTCCTTCAGCGGGGTTGCCAGAAGTGGGGCTTCAGTCAGACCTGGTGTCTGCTGTTGCCCTTCTGCCGGTGCTTCTTACCCATGATGCCACTGCGTTTTATTTCAGTCATTGCCCTCCTCCCCTCTCTGCAGTCAACAGTCCCCTCTGTGACAACCCGTGTTTCACTTGGAAGCTTTGCCTCTATCTGTTTATTTACACATCCCAGCAGGAAAACTGCATGTGGAAAGAGCTGGTGTAGTGTTCAGGGTTCTGTTTAATGATATTCCTAGGGCTTAAAGGACAGCAGAAAAGATCGATCTTCATATTCCCATAGACCTTATATGAGTTTTCCTAAATCTTTACCCATTGTTTGAGAAATGTGATATATTTCTTTGTGAGTCATTTACATTTACTGGGAATCATCAAAAGGAGTTATATAAACTTCTAGAACCTCTCCCTATGAATTAGGAAGCTATATTTCCCCTTCATCACAACCCCAAAGGCTCAAGTTATGATTTAATCTCACCAGATGTTGGACAGCAAAGCATAAAGGATATGATCAGAAAGTTTTCCTATATTGCAGTTGATGTGTGTTTCAGAAGAAGACCAAAACTTTATCGACTTCGACAGATAATTTTAAAGATATTAAAAATATATTGGAAAATTGGGGAATTGAAAAAAAATCTATTTTTGGAAATAAAATCATTTATTATAAAATACATTTCTTGGGGCCCTTCCTTGGATCCTAAGCTATTAAGCATTGTCAAAAACAAAGAGAAAGAGGGAAGAGAGACAGAGACACAGAGAGGAACAGAGACAGAGAGACAGAGATAGAGACAGAGGAGAAAAAGAACAAGGAGGATGAGGAGGAGGATGAAGAAGAGGGAGGAAGGGGAGGGAAATGTGGAGAGAAATTTTTATAAATTTCTCACAGAACCTCATGGAAGCCCAATGGACAAGGGCATCCCTGATTCTGCTAACAACATTCTTCTTTACGTCTTTGCTCACTTGTCCTTGAACTAGAAGTGTGTCTCAGTGGCTTGTTACCTCCCAGGAGCTACGGCTGGATTCTCCTTGGCATTTGCTCATGCTGTTGAGCTCTCCTTTTGCAACTTAGAATGAGGATATTTTCATACACATGACCTTAGCTCCTCATGATTCAGTGTCTCCCTGCCCAGTTGCTATTAAAGTTTGCCTCTACTCCTCTAAATCAGACACCATATTCTCCAGAAGGATTTCCTGGAGTTTTCTTCTGTTCTACCTATATGGTAGAAGAATTGTCAGGAGGTTTGGGACATGTAGTGCCACTTTCTCTAGAGTTCAGTAGTGATGTAGGGATCTGTTCATCCTACATCAGATCCTTTGAGGTTTTCTTTGGTTAAAGAATCCCTGTAGGCTTCTCTCTAGATCAGTTAAAACTTAAATCCTAACTTCAAGTTAAAATTTGCGAATAGGGTTAGCAACATCTTTTTTTTTTCCTTTTTGTATTTTTCATGTGTGTGTTGTACGTGTTATACGTGTGTGTGTGTGTGTGTGTGTGTGTGTGTGTGTGTGTGTGTGTGTGTGTGTGTGTGTGTGTTTCTGCATGTGTATGGGTCCATATGTGGTTGGACAAAGGTTGATGTCTATCGATCTTCCACCTTATTCAACAAGGCAGAGTATCTCAATCAAACCCAGAGCTCACATAAATGACTACTCTTTTTGCCAGTTTGCTCTGGGATTCCAGTCTTGGCTTTCTGAGGCTGGGATTACAGGTGAACCACTACACCCCTAGCATTTGTATGGATTTTCTAGTCCCTGGGGCTGAAGAGCCAGCTCAGCAATTAAGAGAACTGGCTGCTCTTGAACCAGAGGACCCAGGTTCAATTCCCAGCATCCACATGGCACCTAACATCTATTTGTAACTCCACTTCCAGGAGATCTGACACCCTCTTCTGACTTCCATGGACATTGCACAACACAGGTGCACTTACATGCATGCAAGTAATACACTCATACACCAAAAAATTAAAAATAATAAAGTTTTTAAAAGTCCGTTTTGACTTCTAATTTCAACTTCTTTCCTTTCATCCTGCTCACCACAACCTGTCATTAATTCAGGGATTTGGGGAACAGAAAAAATAAGGTCTGCTGCTGTTATACACTGCCCCCTACTTCTTTCTCTTCTCTAGTGCCTTCATATCAGAGAAGAGGACTCACAGGGAAAGGTGCAAATGTCTTTCATGACTAGGAGACATCCAGTCCTCTCTCTGCTGACTGCTACAGACCTCTGACTAATGATAATAATAATAACAGTTATAAGGTGGATTCCCAGTGCCAGTGATAGCTACTAATCTATCATCTGTTAATCCATCCACCCATCCATCTCTACTCTCTATCATGTATTCATGCATATATCTATCCATCCCTGTATATCTATCATCTATCTATTCACCTACTTATCTGTCTATTTTTCTATGAACTTAATTGCAAAATTTGATGGGATAGCTATTTCCTTTTGTGTATGCGCTTTTGGGGGTGTGCACATGCATGTGTGTGATGTTGTGAGAGTATAATTGCCTGTGCATGTATGTGTAGAGGCCAAAGGTTGGGTGTCTTCTATCATTCTTCACTTTGTTTATTTTATTTATTTATAGACAAGGTCTTACCATGCAGCTCTGTCTGGCCTGGAACTCACTATATAGACCTGGGTGGCCTTGAATTAACAGAGAGCCACCTATGTCTGCCTCCTAACTCCTGGGATTAAAGGTGTGTGCCACCACTCCCGGCCCTCACCTTATTTTCTGAGGCTAGTTCTTTCACAGATCCTAAAGCTTGCTGTGTTGGCTAGGCTGACTGACTAGCAAGCCCCAGGGATCTTCCTGTCCTGCTCCCTCAACACTGGGTTACAGATGTGTCCTACCACGCCCAGCTTTTACATGGGTGCTGGCGATCCAAACTCAGGTCCTCATGCTTGCACAGCAAGTACTTTATTGACCAAGCCATCTTTCTAGCCTCCAAGATGGGTACTTTTATCATCCCTATTTTGTAGACAAGGAAGCAGAAGCTCAGAGAGGTGGTTCAGATCACAGAGTTAATAAATGGCAGTCAGTAATAAAACCCAGCAGGTGCAGTGTCCAGACTGTAAATGCCTTGGTGGGTTACTAATGCTTTGGTGCTGCAGGTATTTGCCCATTGACTCTCACAGGATGTGGGTCCTCATTAGTCCCTCAGAGAGTCCTCCCAAAGCTAACAAATCACACACTTCCCTCATGTTGAAGATTCTGCATGATCCTCCATTCTTGGTCTCCATTCCTATTGGACAGACAATTGTTTAGTACTGTTAGGGTTCTTTTGTTTGATGGTCAGTCTCCTTGGCAACCTAGCAACTTTCCATAGTATTCCCTGGACTCATGGGAAATTTATAGGTCCTTGTAAAGTGTAAGTACCAAAGTACTCCACCTCTGGACCCTCCCTCTAGAACTTCAGGCCCTAATAGTTATGGTTCTTTTAAGAATGTGATATTATTTGTCATTAGCTTTGGCAAGAGCAATATTAGACATTTTGTAATCATATATACAAAACTCTTTAAGGATAAGATCTAGAGAAGCAATGCATCTCTTTTCCTGTTATTTTCCTAAGAGGCATCCCATTTTCATTTGAAGGTTGAAAACCAAAGCTATTTGCCTACAGCATCTCCTACTTAATCGAATAAATGATGGGTCATCCTTCCAGACTTTCTGAGGAAAACCTAAGTTCTGCTGTGTGTGTCTATGTTTATGTACTCTCTGTAATCATTTACCTTAACTATTGGGAACAAGCAAACAACTGGTAAAAATATTTAAGTAAATATAAAGGGATTCATGCTGTGAATATCTGGAATGAAAATGATAGTGTTTTGATGGGATATCACAAATTTGTAATTTGTAATGACTAATTCATCTGAAATCAGCTCACCAGAAACCAATTTATCCAACCTTGGTTTAGCTAATTTGTCCCTCTGATGGCTCACTGCATTTAGTGCTTAAAATTCAGAACTGATAATGAGCATTTTCCCTGAATGTGGCTGAGCATCTTTGACTTGCTTTTATATGGCTAAGATTTACTGTATCATAGAGATTTCTGTATAGCATCATATCTTTTATTTAATTTTGACTCTTATCACAGCTCTTTATAAATCAAATGGTTCAGAATTGCATATTTCTTTCCATGTTTTTATAAGAAAACTTTTGGTTTGGTTTTTTTTTTTTCTTGTCTTCTTTCTTCCTTTTTTGAGTCCATAAAGACTGAAAAATGTCACACACACACACACACACACACACACATACACACACACCAGGTTGCAAAAGTCACACTATGCCTAACCCCAGTAAACATAAAGGGAACGTGAGAAATACAAACTCACTGTGTTTCAATAAGATTGGCACTTCCGGGAAATTCATTTCAAAATCCTTAAAAATCCACAAAGGATAGCTCTTAAGTGGATCTGAAACTTTTTTTTGAGACAGGGTCTCCCTGTAGCCCCAGCTGGCCTGGAACTCACTATGTAAACCAGGCTGTCTTCGAACTCACAGAGATCAGCCTGCCTCTGCCTCCCAAGTGCTGGGATTAAAGGTGTGCACCACCATGCCCAGCAGACCTGAAACTTTTGAAAAGAGTCAGACCTTGACCTTTAGAGAAACTGTAATACAGCAAATTGGTTTTAGACAAAGTGTGTTTTAGACCATAAAGCACTTGGTAAAAAAAAAAAATGCAAATTTTAAATTTTCCTGCACTAAAAGAAAATGGGATAATTCAGAAATGCACTAGTGATTGCACATCCTTTCAGGGCTCTCATACTCTGGGAGAGCATCTGCCTTGGACCCTTCTTGCTGAGAGTCCTGGACTCTCCCAGGGAAGAAGCAGAGTCTCCTGGAGCCCTGAGCTTGCACTTCTGCAGCCAAGACTAGCTACATATTTTGTAGAGTGCACTGCGGAATGAAAATGTTCAATGGGTGTTTCAAGATAGTAACAGCAGAGCAGCAAGTCAATGACTGGGGCCTACTGAGTACAGGGCATCATGCCTGACTGCCAATCACACACCCAGGAAGCCAGCTGGCATATGAGAATGGTTTTCTCATCTCCCCTCTATGTCCTCCTCTCCTGGTTTTCTCTATTATCTGACTTACCAGGCAAACCCTTGATGGATGATGGAGGGAATTCCTGCTGACACACTATCTTGGCCAGTGATGTCAATGGTTGCCTCCATCTGAAAAGATTATAGCTCCTGGGGACATCATTGCTTAATCTCCTCCCTATACAACTGTTAATATTGTTTCTGGCTTCCTAGTAGAAACAAAGAACCTGATAAAATCTTTGAGGTTAGTGGTATCAACTTCTGAATCATCAGATGAAAATTTATTAACTTTCCTTTTTCCCTGTTCTTTCTCTTTTCATTTTCTATGGAAACCTCTTTGCTGTTAAAAGAACGGAGGTAAGAACTTATTATTCCTGATGCTTTGTATTGTTTGTGGTTTTTTAATTTGACATGCCAATAATTTGTCTGCTGAGCGCTGTAAACTTTCTGGAAGTTTCTAATGTCTAAATCTTTTGATATTTTTGTAAGATGATGCATAAGTGAAGATAAAGATAGCTAACATCAGTTGAATACTCCCTATGCATCAGACACTGTGCTCAAAGCTCTATATGCATTGTTTAAATGTATCCTCAAGATGTCTCTATGAAATAGGGACCCTGATTGTCTCCATTATTAAGAAAGAAACTAAGTCTCTTTGAACTGGAAACTCACATAGCAATTAAATGATGCAGTTGGAAATTGAACTCATGATTGACTCCAAAGCAATCCTTTATAACTTTGTCCAAGAGATAAGAAAGAATATCAGCTTAGAAGATTTCACATCTACAGTGATTTATGTACAGTAGTTACTACAATTGACTTTCATAAAAGTACAGCTTTTATAAATAAAAGCTGGCTCATGCCTCGAAATCATAGCATTCCAAAGACTGAGTCAGGAGGATCAGAAGTTCAAGATCAGACTGGGCTACATAGCATGTTTGAGGCTAGCCTGCACTCATAGTGAGTTTGAGACCAGTCTGGGCTATGTGATAGCCTGTCTCAAAAAAACCAAACAAATAAAAATCTAACAACAAATATACCTGCCAGCCATTCTGAAGACTAAGGCAAGAGGATCAGGAGTTCAAGACCAGCTTTGGCAAAATGAAAATCTGTTTCAAAAAACAAACAAACAAACAAACAAACAAAAAACAGAGACAACATCAAACAAACAAATTAGAAAAACCTTAAAAAAACTACAAGATGTTCTAAGTGAATGGTTAATCATAACAGTTGTAGTTAATTTTCTGGCACCTGTTCTCATTTAGACACCACCATGACTTTATGGAAGAAAACTATCACCCACATATTTCCATATATGCAACCAGATGCAGCAGGAGCTGCAAGACCACGTAGGTCAAAAAGTATGTGGCTGGAGAGATGGCTCAGTGGTTAAGAGCACTGGCTGCTCTGGCAGAAGACCCAGGTTCAAATCCCAGCATCCACGTGGCAGCTAACAATCATCTGTAACTCCAGTTCCAGGGGGTCCGATGCCCTCTTCTGTCCTTCTCAGGCACTACATGACATGGGTGCACGCACATACATGCAGGCATAGCACTCATACACATAAAATAAAAAGTTAAAATAAATAAATGAATAAAATCTTTTTAAAATGCAAGGCTTCCTTCCACAGAGTTTGGATAGACAGATTGCAAAACTCTGATAATAAGAATTATGAACAGCAATAGTCACAAGAATCTCATACTTACTGCCATAATATAGAAACAAAATATACCTTTACTAATAAAGGAAATTGATTAGAAGATATAGCAAATGCTTATAATACGTTGCTAGGCAAAAATACAGGATACAAAAATGTATTTGCAGTATAATTCTGATAGTTATATGTATCATGTTTGTAACTGATAACATACAAATATATATAATCTACATAGTGTTTATCTATTGGGCTAATATAACTAATTTTTAAATTGTTTTTCTTCTTTATACTATTTTTATTTTGTACAGTATTGATCTTAACTTCACTCACAAGGACCACACAAAGTTTTACAACAGACTGTTTACAACAGTCATGTCCTTCTTGTTGAGGACACTAGGTTTGGCATTTCAGAAAAAGGGCATTTGACCTGTATTCTACAGTAGAGATTGGCACACGTTTCCTGTAAAGGGTCAGATAGTAATATATTCAATCAGTGTGCCATACAGATTGAATTGAAACTGCCCAGATCTGCTGTTTTAGTACCAAAATGGCCACAGAAAATGGTGCGATTGGTTCTGTTCCAATAAAACCTCACTTAGGGATGTAAACTTGAATCTCATATAATTTCCACATGACATTAAATATTCTTGTGGTTTTTTTCAATGATTTGAAATGGATATACTTTTCTTAGCTCTCAGGAAAAAATATAAAAATCTATAAAACAAATGTATATGTTTTAGAATAAAATGCAAAATAAAACAGACAGAAGGATACAAGGTTTCAGTTAGACAGTAGCAATAGGTTCAAAAGAGCTACTGTAGAACATGATGCTAGAATTAATAACATTGTACAGTGTTCTTTAAAATATGCTACTAGGTAGATTTTAAGTGCTTTCACCTTAGTAATATGCATCTGAGCTAATACATATGCTAATTAGTTCAATTTAGCCATTCCATGATGTGTGTGTATTTTAAAATATCACATTACACACGATACACAAAACTGTTGTTAATCATTAGTTAAAAAGATGAAAATTTTGCCTATTCAAAAGATTTAAGAGCTGTCATTATATATTACTATGAAAAGAGTGACAGTCATGATAGACACATGTAAATATTTAAATTAGTTTGAAGAACATGTGATTGTGATTTGTTATAACTGGTTGCATTCTAAGGTTTAAAAGCATATTATCAAGGGGCTGGGGAGATGGCTCAGCAGTTAAGAACATTAGCTGCTTTTTCAGAGGACCCAGTTTCGTTTCCCATCACCTAAATTGTGGCTAACAACAAACTGGTTCCAGGGGATTCAACACCCTCTTCTGACCTCCATAGGCATTGCATGACATGGATGCACTTACATACATGGAAGCAATACACTCACATACATAAAAAAATAAATAAAATATTTTAAAATATTATCAAAAATTATTAGTTCTTTTGGGAATCTGGGTGTTTAAGAATTTCGTCTGAAAAAATTGTCTTGAGTTGTATTTGCTGATCTCTGCCTTAGTAAATGAGTCATACAAAGACAGCAGTTGTAAAAGAATAGCAACATTTCCAGTTGCTTTGAAGGCTAGAAAGGCATAGAACCTTAACCATTACCTTTGTAGGGGAATATGGCAGCTGCTGTGTAAGGGAAGACCATCTGTCCCAAGGATGGGTACAGCTATCAAGTGTACCTCCATAGAGTAGGGGGGGTTATCATAACCCAAACAGGACATAGCTGGTCATCTGTATATGCCTTTGGACAAAGTTCAAAGGGAACAGATGTCTTCTTCATAGAAACTGGAAGCTAATATTTCAAAATGTGATTCAGATATGCTTCAGTGGAGAGAAATAGGAGAAAGAGGCATACAAAGCAAAATCATGTAACTATTCTGTTTGACCACAGGGTTGCCTGTTTGAAAAGAAGGCGCATGAGGGATCCGGGAACAAATATCCATTTTTCTAGATCAACCAAGTCAGACAGGTTTGGTTTGTTAGGAGGCAGTACAAGAATAGGCATCATTTTAACTAGTATTTTTAAAGAGCTGCTCCAATAGAACATTACAGAATGATCGGCATTTCATAAAGGGACCTCCGTGACCTCCGCCCCACGGTTCGAATGAGAACCAGAACCAGGGCCGGCTAAGGCTTCCCTACCAGCAGCCATAGGAACTGTGGAAAGACAAGCAGCTTCAGGGGGGCAATGCAGGGTTTATATTACACACAAAAGACCACAGAAAACACCTGTGGGAAGTCTCCCTAGTCCTCTTGTCCCACAGGTCTTGCCGAAAGCACAATTCAGTTTTTTAAAAAACACAGAATGATTCAATTTGCTTTCATGTCTGGCATCCAAAATTTGATAGTTGTATAAAATTTGAGTTTCGAAAATATATGGAAAGAAGCTAAATGATGAAACTGTGACTAGGCGGTTCATAGGTAGGTAGACAGACCATTTCTAGCTATGTAAGACAGAGCTCTCTATGTGCTCATAATATATATTAATAATAGCATATAATCCTATACCTGGGTTATGGAACTAATCAAAGCATATGTAGGTATGTAACATTCTTAATGATCCCAGGAACATCCAGACATATGAAAAATGATAATCATAAATTTTGTATTCGTATAGCTTTTCTCAGAATGAAAAAGGTTTTTACAAGCTAGTGGTGTTTAGATTGTTAGGAACAAAACTGAAAATTATAACCAAGATCTAATTTTCATTCAAAACCAGTTCTATTTTTCCACTTTTTTAATTCTTTTGGGGGGGGCATTATTTATATAATGTTAGAATAAATGATGATTCAGTTCTATTAAGCCACATTAGTGATGCTCCAGAGGTTTTCAAGAGTTTTATTAAAGAAGCAGAAATTTAGAGGAATTGATATTAATTATTCATGATCCTTACATCTAAGGCTATTTTCATTAATTTTCTGTAGCATCCATTTTCCTAGTTTGAAACACTTTCCAAAATACATACTTTGTTTGTACAATTAAAGGAAAAATGGAAATCAGCTCTTTCAGTAGTTGACACATGACATCAAAATCTGGATGAATCATTCTGAGCTCTTATACACAGTGAGGGTTTGTTTTGTTGTTGTTGTTGTTGTTGTTGTTGTTGTTTTTATGTTACTGCCCTTCTTCATCCCTTATTTTACCAAAGTATTGTAGCAATATGTGAGGCCACTATACGAAGCAAGCTGAGCTGCATCTTGCTATTTGCCATTATTCAGTTTCTTGACGCACACAACTTTAGCTCTTTAAATTTTTCTGTGTACCACTACAGATTGAATTTCTTCAGCAGATTTTTTTTAACTCAAGGCCTTTATTTTAAATATTCCCTACGAATTAAAAATCATGCTGGCTAATTAGTAGTAAAAGTCTAGTACATATTAAAAGAAGACTCTATATTATAAAACATTATTTTAAAGTATAGTGCTGTCTTCAAGAGTCATTTTATCTCATTCCAATGGATTTGTTTCAAAGACCAGACAATGCCAATTTGTAAAGTATTGTTTTTTCAAATTCAAATAGGGTTTCTTAACTATTTAAAAATATCCCACAAATTTCAATGTGTTTAATTTTCTTAATCTTTTATATAAAGATGATGAAATGCTAAATCTTTTCTTAAATTTTTGTTGAATTTTTCTGTATTTCATACAGAAAATCATCTTTATACCCCCTTCCATTTTGGCACCTCCCATGCCCCCCCCCACTGGAGTTCATACATTCTGAAGTTTGTGTTAAGGCCTATTATATAAAGCTAGTGTCCCCAGATGTCCCTCAGTGCAAGTTCATCCACCAGGGTTTAGTCAGCCTATCTAGAGTCTCCCTTCAAGAAGATCAGCTCTTGAATGCTAAATCTTAATAGCTATATACATCTAAATGAGAAATGTGATTGAAAAGTTGTTTGTCTTGTTAGGGAGGCAGATCAATAATGACATATGAGACCATGACAATGTCTATATATAATAAGTACTCAACGAATATTTGTCTACTGAGTCTATGAGTTATCACTGTCCCAGTGCACAAGCAGACCCAAGAGTACCAGCCATGATTTCCATTCTCCCAAGCATCCTTTTTAGTAGTTATGAAGTTTTTGGAGCACTGTAGAATTTACAGTTTGTTTTCTCATAGTTCCTCATTAACAAATCCGAATCAGAGTTCAGGATTAATTATTAATCATTCTACTGGGCAGAATATTTGGGCGTGGGGTGGCCCAGTGAGTGACTTCTCCCAAAGACGTCCAATGAGAAAGCAGCAAAACTGAAAAATGCTGCTTAGCACCCCTGAAAGCCACACGCGTGCTTTCTTCTGTCCACAGGGCTCTCTGGGAAGGTATGTGAGTGAGAGACTCTAAGTGTGGACGGTGTAGTGAAGATGGGAATGTACTAAGCATTTGGGGTACTTAACTACCACAACATATAGACTGTTCTTGAAGCAGCAAGCTTTTTGGATGAGAGTAATTCTTATACTCTCTCATTTGTTAGGCGTCTGAATGAATGCTTTTCAGATGCATTTCTTTGATTACAACAGCTTATTTGCAAGAAGCATGCAGTAAGAACAGTCACGTTCTGTTTATAATGTGAATATCAAAAATATCCAAATTCTTTGAGCTCTTGACAGTTCCCAAAGCTTTCCACAATCTTTATCGCATTGAACCTTCTCAGCAGCCCTCTGTGGTCGCCAGAAATACATCTGCAAACTACAGCTAGAGATGAGAATATTCAGATGGAGATTTCAGCTCGTGTGCTAGGGCAGTTTCTGTTGCAGATGTGGGGAGGTGGGAGGCGAATGAACGCCAAGAGCTAGCATGTGACTAGGAATGTTGGTTCATTGCTTCTTTCAGTAAACCACAGAAAGATAACAAAGGCTACTGCGCCCAGTACCGAGGGGAGGTGTGTGACGCAGTCCTGGCGAAAGAGGCGCTTGTGTTTTTCAACACCTCCTACGAGGACCCTGAGGAGGCTCAAGAGCTACTGGTCCACACCACGTGGAATGAACTGAAAGCTGTGAGCCCGATTTGCCGGCCGGCCGCAGAGGCCCTGCTGTGCAACCGTCTCTTCCAAGAGTGCAGCCCGGGAATCGTGCCCACTCCCATGCCCATTTGCAGGTAAAACTTTGAGTAAGGAAATTCCCTTTGTTTTCTGTGTGCAGAGTTTACAAAACAAGGCATTGAGATGAGCAATAACAGGGCAAAATTTGCCTTCCATTCAAAAGAGGGCATTATTAGGACAAAATCCCTACCATGTAAATCACTGATAGTAGTATATAATACAATGATCCTAAACTTACAGAAAATATTATAGGAGCTGGCTCAGTAAAGTACTTGCCACCCAAGCCTGAGGACCTGAGTTCAAATCCTAAGAACCCATATAAAAAAATATGGATGCCCAGTAGTATATGTCTATAAAACCAGCACTTGCAGGATGGAGAAGAGGGGGATCCTGGGGTTTGCTTTGCTGGCCAGTCAGTCTGGCTGGATGGAGGAGCTCAGGGTTCAGTGAGAGACAGACTCTGTCTCAAAAGAAATAGAGATGGTGATTGAAGAAGATATCCAATGTCAATCTGTGGCCTCCACATGCATGCAAACCCACACATACATGTGCACACAACCACATGAATACATCCATACACCACACACACTGACATGCATATGCATATAAAATATTAGAAAATATATGATATTCTAGCCCTTTGGTGAGCTCTAGCTTCAGTGATAAACTCTGTCTCAGAAAAAACAAAGTGAAGAGGTATAGAATAGAGGAAGATGGGAAATCTTGGTCAACCTCTAGCTTCCACATGCACATGCATACGGGTGTACACACACTTGGATGCGTACATGCATACAACACACACAAAAAGAAAATAATGCATTTATCACCCCAAGTACTCTCTTTACAATACTGAATAGATTAGAGTGCTCTAAGCAGCTGTCAGTTGACTGATGGCTTCATGAAATCAAATCCTGTCATGAATTTCATGCTTAGCATCAGTTTTATGTAGATCTCTGATGCATTCAGAATACTTCTAAGCTTTGTCATTATGTCCAATTTTAAAACCTCACCTAAAAATTTAACTTTATTTAACAATGCTTCCAATTTGCCTTAAATTGTACAGGTTCTTATAAGCCAACGACATAGATCAGAAATTATGTTTTATAATGATGATACCAATAATCATCATCCATGAGAAATTTACAAACGGAAACAGATTGATAATTGAGCTCCATTTAAGTCATATTATCAAAGTTCTTTTATTTGTTAAAATGGAAACGATGGGTGTAAATATTGCCCATTAGCAAAAATTTTTGAATCAATGGTATTTGTGGAGGGAGAGTAGGTAAACCATCTTCATTTGCCTGATGGAGGAGCGTCTCCAAAAGGAGGATCTTCAATGATACGCCGCTATTGTTGATTACTCTTGAGACATTCCTTCGATTTTGGAACTGTATCTCTATTTCCATACTTTAAATTCTATTTCATTGATGGTGTTATCTTTTTTGCACTAGAAACATTTGAATTTAATTATTGCATCTTTATAATTTATTTAAATTTTTTCCTATGAACTTCCCTTTGTTTTAATCTTTGTAAGAGTCATTTACTTATTCAGTTATTTTAAAATATGAACTTTAGGGCCAACATGCACATTTTCTCCACTTGGAACATGATTAGAATGACGATGGTTTACAGAATGAAGTTGGAGGAAATGTCTATGTTTATACTGTTGTGGATTCCCATTCAGAAGCACTGCATGCGATTCCTTTTCATCAGTCTTACATTAGCCTATTAGAAAAATTTGGTGATTTCCTTCATACAAAGATTTCTTTTTCTTACTTAGCTCATGGCTAGGTGTATTTCATGATTGTGGTTAATGTAACGGAGTGCCAGCTCTCCAACCCCAACATTATGGTGTTTTCATCCTAAAATGTTTTCTTTATCTCTTTATTTTTATTTCATGTGTATGAATGCTTTGACTGAATGTAAGTGCATCCATGCATGCAATGCCAGCAGAGGCCAGGAGGGGGCATCAGAGCCCCTGGAACTGGAGTTAACAGTTCTTAGCCACCATGGTCTACACAGAGAATTCTGGACCATCTGGGGCTACGGGAGATCCTGTCTCAAAAAAATAAAAATAAATTACAAAACAAAACAAACTATTCACTTTGTTTCTATACCTTTAATTATTTAAATATGAAAACAAGAGAATATCTACCACAGCCTCATAGTCTAATACCTTTAAAATTTGTGAGCTCCTTTCCCCAGGATCATCAATTACATTTTAAAAAATAACATTTTGCCTGGCGTGGTGGCGCATGCCTTTAATCCCAGCACTCGGGAGGCAGAGGCAAGTAGATCTCTGTGAGTTCAAGGCCAGCCTGGTATACATAGTGAGTTCCAGGACAACTGGGGTTACAGGGAGACCTTATCTCAAAAAGACAAAAAATATATATAATAATAACATTTCATCTCGCAGCATAGTATATCATATCTTCTAAAGTTGGTAGAGGGCTTCCTTAGCCCATACAAAGCCCTGGGTTCCCTCCTCTAGCACTGCATAAACCAGATGTGATGGCCTATCATTTCAGCACTGGGGACGGGGAGGTAGAAGAATCCAAAGTCCAAGGTCATCTACAGCTACTTAGCAAGTTCCGGACCAGCCTAGGTTAAGTAAAAGCCTGTCTGGAGAAAAAAACAAAAACAAAAACAAAAAAAAAACGTTAAGAATGCTTTTGTAAGCACAATGTGCTGCGATACTGTTTTCAAAATACAGAATTTAAGCCCCGAGGCAAGTTGGCTTTGCCATGTCTTGATTCATCAAGTTTTGTTCTCTATGCGATATTTTAGAGAGTATTGCTTGGCAGTAAAGGAGCTGTTCTGTGCAAAAGAGTGGCTGGTGATGGAAGGAAAGAGCCACAGAGGACTCTCCAGATCTGGGATGCATCTCCTCCTGTTGCCAGACTGCAGCAAGCTTCCCAGCATGCACTGGGACCCCATGGCCTGCACAAGGCTGCCATATTTAGGTAACAGAGTTCTCCCAAGGCTTGGAAGTTAAGAGAAATTTATTATTTTGAATAAACTAAGGTGTGTACTTAAAGCTCCTAATATTTCTAGGCTTTCTAGATATTTCTAATTTGTTTTCGCTTTTGCCATCCATATACATAACTAATAGAATCCTAATGCTATCTTAATTGCATAGGTTAGTATAAAGCCTTACTTGTTTTAAAATAAATTAGAGGGCACTTTCAACTGCTGCTTGAATCTTGCCTTATTTCACAGGAGATCGTATGAGAGCCTGAAACATTTTCTGGAATGTATGGAAAAAGTAGCTAAGAAACATCTTGTCAGAGGAGTGGCGTAAAGGAATAAAGTTCCCTTTCTGAGCCGATGATGCAGATTGTTTTTAAGCATGAAAAAACAAGCCACATGTTTGAAAACGCTGACCTCACAAAACAAACCTGAACCGCTCCCGCTGCATGTCGCTTTAATGACTTTCGTTTGTACGGAACTATGTTGTTAACCCGAACTGCCGGTTTAATTTCAAACTGTCTTCACATTCCGATGCAGAGAATGTTTTCCGGTTGTACATTAAAAAGCTGAAAGTTGCATTTCTTAGCACTCACTCACAGCATATAGGAGATATCTCGATGCTCACTTAAAACCAATTTTTATCCTTTCCCCCTCAGATTATAAAAAAGAGAACATAACAAGTAAGTGATTTTGTTTGTGCCTTGAAATCTTACGTGTCTGTAACTGGATTCGTGCATGTATATTTACATTCTACTTCAAGTCCGGAACAGAATGTACCAAGACTCTTCACCACACTCACCCCGAGCAGAACACGAGGAGGATCATCGACCCCCTCAGCTTATAGCTTCTAAGTAAGATGTGGAGAACGCGAAACTTAGTGAACAGAAAAAACAGTATCGCCCACCTCAAGATGGTTAGCCAGTTTTATGCCTTAGATGTGTGCAAAATATGTCAACTTGAAATGTAGCATTTTGATTTTTGCATTCATGATTTTGTGCTATTTATGGATGAAAACAAATACTGTCTTTCCCACTGAGCGTGATCTTCATTTGTGACCAGTCTTTTTTCCTGAAGGATAGCTGCATTTTTTGTTTGTTTTTAGTTTTTGAATTTTCATATTAGTATTCCACGTTAACTGTAGAGCCTTTTATCAACAGGAACAGGAAAAATGTTGAAAGGGAAAATGAATTGCCTGTAATCTCACTTTTTCAAAAAAAGGATATCAATTCTAAAATTAATCATACTACCAGTAACAAGGAGGAAAAGTCTTAGGATACCATTGGAATCTCACTTTTCCCCAACATTTTTATCTATAGAATTGGATGAGTTTCTATTTTTCTTTGTAAGAGATAATCAACTGGAGTGTTTTTGTTGTCAGCCTCAGGTTTGATTGTTCCAAGACTGGTGGTCCATTTACTTCCCATCGTCCCTTAGTTAAGTGCCAGGATGTGACTTTACCAGTAAGACTTAGTCTGAAGAGAAAGAATGCCGCTGCTCCCAATGGAGAGATGCCCAACAAGAGCGGCTAGACAATAGCCGAGGAACAAGAGGAAGAGAAAAAAGAAAGAAAAGCTAGGATTCTGGAAGCCTTTCAGGTGGCTGTTCCCAGACTGGAATAATGAAAAGTGGGTGTGGGGTGTCTTTGTCGTATAAGCAATCAGTTTGCTTTGGTTGGATGTTTAATTGATTGCCTTGGTCTTTATTATCCTTTGATCATTCACTTATTCTGTCACATGTTCACCTGGGGTTGTTAATGAAAACTGTGGATCTTTAATCTTCAGTTGGACAAAAAGCAATGAATATCACAAAAGTATCCAAGTTCTTGCCCTTTGCAGCAACTAGAAAGAAATTCTGAGCAGCATAAACTAACTACAATAATTAATTTCCTTATTTTTTTTTGAATTTTTATTATTTTTATTTTTTATGTATGAGCATATTGCCTGTATGTGTGTCAGTGCACCCATGTTATGCAATGCCCACAGAGGCCAGAAGAAGGCATTGGATCCCCTGGAACTAGAGTTATGGATGGTTGTTAGTTGCCATGTGGGTCCTAGGAATCGAACCCCTGTCCTCTGCAAGAGCGGAGACATTTCTTCAGCCCCAATTTTTTTATCTTTAAAAACAGTTTTATGAAATCTTTGCTACATGTAAGAAAAGAAGTCCAAATATAAGAAGTGGATCATTTCCCCTGTATACATGGTAGAGCATATCTGTGCTCTCTGAGTTAAATACAAGTAATACTAAAGAAATTGACTTTAGCTCTTCTGGTATATTAGTAATTGAGTAAAGAAAACACCCTTATTAAGCACCATATTTTCTGGGAGTGTGTCAAGCCCTCATAAATTCCTTGCTTTATAATTTCTTTTTAAAATTTTTTATTACATTTATTTAGTGTGGGGGGTTACAAGTGGAGGTTAGAGGACAACTTGTGGGCATAGTTCTCTTCATCTACCACATGGGTCCCAAGGATGGAACTCAGGTCATCAGACTTGGTAGCAAGCACCTTTTAGCCACAGTGCCAACTCATCAGCCCTATTTTATGATTTCTTACTGAACTCCAAAGATCAGATGCAGTCCACTTTGGGGAAACAGTGGAAGAATTTTTTTTTAATTGATGTTCATCTTCTCCTGGCTCAAATATGGGAGCTAGAGTGTCAGTAGTTTCTGAGGCTTTTAAATTTTATTTCTTTTTATATGAAATTCTTCTTGGGCACATCATACCTTGCCGTATTTACATTATCCTCTGCTAAGCATACTGTGGTATCTTCTGTGGGATTTCACATACTTTACAGATACACTCAGCAGCAAGTCTGTCTTCTGTCTGAAAACTTCTATAGAACAGAAGTAGAGTCTGCCTTGTTCTGGTAATGGTGAGCTCTTTCTCTTCAAGTCTTTCTTCCCCTCCATCTTTGCTCTCACCATTCATATAATTGCAGAGTGAATGACCATGCACCCAGATCCAGGCAGACTAATCAGTGTGCTAGGTACATTATCTCCTTCAAGTCCCCCCGACAGCTTTATGATGCTAGGTGCCATGAATGTATTCCATTATGCGTGCTAGTTAACTTGAGAAACAGATTAACCAACTTCCCCAAGGTGACCCAACAAGAGTGAGGTTAAGCCAGTATTCAAGCCCAAATCTGTTTAAGTCTGGCTCTCTCTTCAGAGTTCAGTTTCTTAGTTGTTATGCCTGGCGGACATGTCTCTGTTATCATTATTTAAATTTCTAAGCTTTATTCATGTACAGTAAAGCTTACCTGATCAACTGATTCATTCTTAAATAGATACCAGGTGCTTTTCATAATCTGTTATAATTAACTATTCAGGAGAAGATCCAGATGACAAAAACGATCACAATTTCAAGTCACCTGGGCAACCTGACAATCTTTTTTTCAGCATTAGATAAATATATGCTTTGTTTCTAAAATTCATTTTCCATAATGATATTACTATTTTGTCCACAAATGGAGAGAGAGAGGGAGAGAGACAGACAGACAGACAGACAGACTATATTTGTGAATTATTATTTTATCATTTGAAATGCTACTTGGGTCATTTTGTGGTGGTGGTGAAGTCACAAATTCATAGAAACTTTGGACTGGAACAATTTCAACAGTTCTTTCATCCAAACCTTCCCACAATGGAAGAATCTTTCCTAGAGGGTCTCTGAAGACATTGCTTTTCTCCTTTTGAATTCATTATATTAATTTATATTAATTGTTAGAACACTTAGACACATTTAACTAAACACTGGTCCTCTGTAACTTCTGTCAACTGGTCTTTTGTCTACTCCTTTCACCCATCGTCTACAGCACAGCCTTTATATGTGTTGGGAGCCAGACACCCAGATATAGTTAGTCTCTGTCTCTGTCTGTCTGTCTCTCTCTCTCTCTTTCTCTCTCTGTCTCCTGATAGTTTCTTCCTTTTCATATTAAATAGTACCAACTTTCAACTTTTTCTTTTGTAACCTGAATTCTAAACCCCTCACCTCCATATTTACCCTCCCCTGACTGTATGGGAGATGGAGGAATGTTCAAGCTGAACACAGTACACAGAACATGATCTGATGAGAATTATAACACAATTGTTTTCTGTGATAGTTGTTCTTTTATTAGCATAAAAATTACTCAATTAGTTGCCTGATAATCACATAATCATAATAGCTCTCTTTCAATAGGGGCTGGAGGCATATCTCAATCAGAAAAGTGCTGGCTGAGGACCTTAGTTCAATTTCCAGCACCCATGTACACTTCCAAACCCAGTGCTGGAGAGGCAGAGACAGAGGATTCCTAGGGCTCACTGGCCAGTCATCTTAGCCTGATCAGTGGACCCCAGGTCACAGTGAGAGACCCTGTCTTAAAAAACAATTCAGATGGCCCCTGAGGAATGACACCTGAAGGTGGCTTCTGGTCTACACACACACACACACACACACACACACACACACACACACACACACACACATATTCACGTACAAATAATCTCTATGTGGTTTATGGATTTAATTGATTTGGTTTATGACTGAATTTTCACTAGATCAACCTAACTCATGATTATTATCTAATTCTTCTTGCATTTATAAGTTTTGCTTTAGATATTTGGATACTATGTGTTGTCAGGCACAGTGACTCATGACTTTTTCTCTTCTTCTCTTTTACTATTGGAAAAATGTCTTTCATTCTATTGAAAGTCAACATTAAATTTCTGGCATTAGTATTAGTAATCTTTATATTTTTATCTGGAATCTCTGTCTCTGTTTTAGTAGTTTTATTTTCTTACAGTGTATACCTGGATTTACTCCAATCTGGCACTCATTTTTCATTTAACAGGAGAATTTATCCCATTCATTTTTTTTTTTTTGGTCTTTTTTGAGACAAGGTCTACCATGTAGCCCCAGCTTTCCTGGAACTCACTATGTAGACCAGGCTGGCCTTGAACTCACAGAGATCTGCCTGCCTCTGCCTCCCAAGTGCTGGGATTAAAGGCGTGCACCACCACATCCAGCCCCCCATTCATATCTTATATATAATTGATTTAATTAATTTTATCCTTACCATTTTCACAGGTTTTATTACTTTTGCTTTTGTTTCCTCTTTTCTTTTTACTTATTTTTATCTACTTATCATTTTTCCAATGCTCAGTGTTAGCCAGACACTAGCTTTTCCTATATATCCTTCATTCTGCCCCTCGTGGAACTTTCAGACTCTCCAGTGACATCCTCAGAATGCTTTTGTCTTGCTCTTTATTTCCCAAGCATTACTGGGTTTCCCCTTGCAGACTGACTATTTCCCTCCCCCTCTCTCCTCCATCCCTCTCTAATTCTAATTTAAAGAATTAGACAAAATTCCCAGCCATTTAATTATTGTCCATTTAGATACATTTATTTATTGCCATGCCTTATTCATATTTTGGCATCTCTTTCTGATTCATTTGTTCTTTAGTTAAGAAATGCCTTGTATGTTTCCTCAGAAGAGGTCTGGGATGAGTCCTTGAGGAGGTAAATATCATCCAATAGTCTTCTCACCTCAGTAATGGAGGTGAAATAGCCAGATATGAAAATCTTGAGTGATGGTTCTCTTCTCTCCATAGTCTGTATGTATGGTTTCACTCTTTTAGCTTCTAATTTAGAAAGTGAGTCGTTAAAAGTAGCTGGTTATTTGTTCTCGTAATTTGTTCTTTCTACCTATTTAAATAGATGCTTTTAGATTTTATCTGTGGTGTCTGTGCAGTAGAAATTGTATATAATGGTGTCTATCAGACGTTTCTTTGCAATTCCTTATTTAGGAGGCCATGTTTGTCACCTGAGTTCAGCCAGGACAGGAATGGTGACTCCAGGGAAGGCAGGGTTGCAGCTGAGGCATCTTCCTAATGCACAAAGCTGACGAAGTGCTGCACTGCTTAAAATCCTCCTGTGGCTTTCTGCATTCACTGCAGGACAAAGGCCGAATCACTTAGATTGGTGTGCAAGGCCCCTTATGACCCAAACCTGGTATCTTCCACCTTACCTGCGGAAATTCCCAATCAGACAATGAAACTGTTAGCTGTACTCCTGGAGAAGCACCACAACAGCTTGATGTTATGTCTTCTTCACATAGGACCATCTCCTCACCCTGACTCCAGCCCACTCTCTTTATCCCCTTACACACACCCTCACACATGCACCTTTGTTTTGGTCTGTTTAGGATACTGTAACAAAAGACACAGTATTTTATTTCTTACAGTTCTGAAGACTGACTGTGAGGACGTTAGACATAGTTGTCATAGACTGTAGACATAACTGTAACTTATGTGGCAGAAGGGATGGGGAGATCTCTTAAACCCCTTTTATAAGAGCACAAATCACAGATGGCTTTTGGAGGGCACAAATGCTCATACAATAGCAACGCTCTATTGATATTGCCTCTCCATTATTTATGTCTAACTTAAATTTGCTTCAGAAAATTCACCCAGAGTGCCTAGACCTGAACCACTGTTGCCCTTTTTAGGAGCCTCCTGTTCTTCCTAGGGGTCAGAAGCAATAATCCAGGAATCACAACAGAATTACCTGAAAGAAAGAAATGTTCAGGGGCTGGAGAGATGGCTCAGTGGTTACGAGCACTGGGGTTCAATTCCCAGCACCCACATGGTGGCTAACAACCATCCATAACTCCAGTTGAAAGGGATCCAATGCCTTCTTCTGACCTCTGAAGGCATTGCATGATGTGGGTGGTCTTACATACATGCAAGCAATATACTCATACACATAAAACTTTTTTAATAAAAGGAATGTTTAAATCCACATAACAAATTTGCTGGTCAAACTATGTAACTTTTTGCATTAAAAAAAGAAATTTGAGTTCTCATGCATTTTTTTAAACACAGCATTGAAATTTATTTTATTTTGGGGGGGGATATAGTGTATGCATGTGTGTGCAGATGTGCACTCCCATGCCTGTGTGTGTAAAGGCCAGAGATTGATGGCAGGTGTCTGCCTCTATTGCTCTTTACTTTATTTATTGAGACAGGGTCTCTCTCTGAACCTGGTATTCATGGATTGGTGGTTTAGATGGCCAGTGAGCTCTAGGGATCCATCTGTGTCTGTTACCCCCATTCTCCCAGCACTGGGGTCACATGTATGTGTTACTCATCCCCAGCTTTTCCAAAATTTTTATTCATTCTTTGGGAATTGCATGCAATGTATTTTTTAAATATTTTATTTATTATTTTTATTTTATGTGTATGAGTGTATTGCCTGAATGTATGTGTGTGCACCCGTGTCGTGCAATGCCGCAGAGGTCAGAAGAGGGTATCGGGTTCCCCTGGAACTGGAGTTAAGGACAGTACGTAGCTGCCATGTGGGTGCTGGGAATCAAACCCGAGTCCTCTCGAAGAGCACTCAGTGCTTTTAACCGCTGAGCCACCTCTCCAGCCCTACGACGTATTTTGAACATGCTCACCCTCCTCCTCCAACTCCTCTGAAATCCACCCTTGCTCTCCTACCCACCCAATTCTGTGTCTTTGGGTTTTTGTTGTTGTTTGTTTTGTTTCATTTTTTAACTATTGAGTCCAATTTGTGCTGCCCATTTGTGTAGTCATACACTGGAGCATGCTTGACCCACCAGAGGTCAGTCACACTCTTAGAGGAAGCTGATTCTCCCTCTCCCAGCAGCTGTCAGTTGTCAATAGCTCCTCATCTAGGGATAGGACTTCATGCCCACCTCCCCACGCCATGGTGGGGTCTTGTCTGGCTTGTGCTTGTGCTTGTCGTTACAACCACTGTGAGTTCATATGTGCCAGCGCCCTGTTGTATCTGGAAAATACTGTTTCACTATATTTATTCACCACCTCTTACTCTTAGAATCTTTCCGCTCCTTCTTCAGTGATTATCCCTGAGCTTTGGGAGGAGGAGGTATGATGTAGATGTTCCATTTAGGGCTGAGCACTCTGCAGTCTCTTGTTGTCTGCACTGTGACCAGTTGTGGGTCTTTGTGTTAATCACCTTCTATTGTAAAAAGATTTTCTGATGACGGTTGAGAGGCGCAGTAATCTATGAGTGTAATGACAAATAATTATGACTCGGTTTGGCACTGTGTTCACTTAGCAGAATAATAGTAGCAGGTTCTCCCCTAGGCTCTATGACCTCTCTAGCCACAGGTTCCTGGCCTCCATAGTGGTGCCAGGTATGGGCTCCATCTAGTGGAGCACGCCTTAGAGCCACCCAGAAACTTCTTGGTTTTTCTCATGACATTCGTACCACTGTTGCCCCAGTGGACATACCTTGCCAGGCTGGTCATTATTGTTGCCCATGCAGTTCACAGCTGAGAAAGACTGATGACTACTTTTCTCCTCCAGTAGCATGCATAACACCTTCCATCAGTATGAAAGCTAGGCAGTAGGGATGAGGTTCCAGGTCAGCACCAGTTTGACTTTGCCAGGCTTTCTACATGGGTGCTGGAACTCCAAACCCTGGTCCTCATGCTTGTGCAGAAAACACTTTATAAACTGAACCATCTCTCTGGTCCTATTTTCTGATACTTATGAGAAAAATTGCCCTTATACTTACTGATGAGAATACACTACCAACTTAAAAATGTATATTGTATTTTCTCACATGTTTCATATGGCATGAACAGCTCTGTAAAGTCCAGATGCAAAAATGGACATCTATCCATGTACTTTAATAATTGCTCCTATAATTTTGTGTAATTGATTCAGAGCAGGAAATACAGCTCACTGTTTTAAGGCTTACTTCCTCATCTTGGGTTGAAAAACTAGGAGTAACTTAGTCCCAAAAGAATCCCAGCCAGTTTTCAAGTGAGTCCTAGGGGAACCTGGGAAATCTAAGACCACACCACTGTGGCTTGATGGGACATCCATCACCAGTCCAGCACAGATGTTTACTGCTGTGTTGATGGTCTTCCTGTCCCAAGTGCCTTCTGAGTCATAGCAGTGACCAAACTAAGCCTCCACAGTTTGAAATCACTTGCTTAACCATTGATAGTCAGGGCTGGTCACTGTACCTGCTCCTAGGAAACCATACCTATGTACCCCTTAAACCATCTGCTTTCATGTGAGTTGAGCTGTGTTTCAATGACTTTGGATTGGGTCCCTGATTTAACAAAGGTTTTCATTTGCTCAGCTACTGGTGGTTAGATATGCCCACTATGAAGTCAGGGCACCTCTTATAACTATCACTTTTTAAAAGGTCCTTTTTCAATGACATTAGACTCCTGTTGAAATAAAGGTGTTTTTTTTAACTTTGTTATATGATATATTAATATATTCCTATTTACGAAACAATTATTCTATTTATATTGGAGACAATTGCCAATTGTTCATTTAGGAACTTCTAAATCTCCTCTGTGTGATGATGCATACCTTTATCTTTTATGTGGATATTGCCAGGTTGTATATTAGTACTATAACTTCCTGAAAGAATTTGAAATATTTTCCCTAAATGAAACGTATTATTAAAATATGGAAACTTTGCCTCTCTCAAGTCTAAAAGAATATATTTATGATTCTACAATGATTTTTACAGTAATTTCTTGCTTATATTCACATTCTTTCAGTCTTCAAATTTGATAACTAATGTGTTTCTGTCACTTTTCTGAATATTTTAAAATGCAATTACATAATTATATACTATTTTTATTAACCTGTAAATCTATTGAAATAACCACTCTTTCTTAATTTCTGTTTCTAATTTCTCCATTTTCTTTTTAAAATTAAATTTTCACACATTAAACCATGTAATAAATATTTATAAGACAGAATTGAGCTTTCTTTTCAATTACATCATTCGTGGTGTGTGATTCTAACTTACTAAGTCTGCTGCATGTGGGTGTCACTGTACCCTATTTTCTTTTCTTTTCTTTTCTTTTCTTTTCTTTTCTTTTCTTTTTGCTGTAGTTGTTTCTTGTCTAAAGTCTTAAGAATTCCAGTCACCTTTTTATATCTAATGGAAGAAGATAAAATGATAAGTTTATCGATGAATACAGTTTTGGTCAAATGTCAGACATACTGTTAAGATTTCTGTTTTCTAGTCTATAACCATGGATACTTTAATTTTGTAATCAAAAGTTATAGGTTTTCCTTTTTCTTAATAGTCCTGTTGGATTTTTTAAATTATTTATTTAATAACCATATACTTAGAAGAAGCATTTCATTACAACAGCATGGACATATTCAATAAAAATTTCCTGAGCTAAGATGCATCTCTTCCAAAATTGGCTGTAAATTTTTAGGTTTGCAGTTGAATTATTACAGTTATACAATATTGTGCTCAGAAAGTCCTGTTGGATTTTATTTGATCTGTCATTAAATGCATTTTGGTCAGAAATCAAAGCTTCAGAATTTATGCTTCTGAAGCTTATTGACATTTATATTTGTGCCATGGCATAGACCACACCTGTCAGTCTTTCTCAAGAATGATGGGTTTATTCTTTTTAGGCTACAAAGTTCATTCTTTGCTGTCAAAACATTCTTCCTGGCTGTGTTATAAAATATTTGGTTTCCATGCCTTGTCTCTACTCAGCCTATCAAAAGGATTCAAAGTATTAGTAATAAGGGTTGTTTTAATGGGTACACTGTGGACTTTGGTCACTGCAAACACAATGACAGAGTATGGCATCTGTCAGTTTCCCACATTCATATGGACGTTACTTGTTTTTAAATCACACTGGCCTTTGGCATTGGAGTTTGACAACAGTTAAAGTTTTAGATGAATTAACTTCTGCTCATTTGTAGTTCCATTTTTCATCTTCTTCCATTAGTTTATTGTTTGTAAACCTATAATAAATGTATATATAAGTTCAGCTCTGACAGTCTCAACTTTCAGTCTCATTACATGAAAACTTTTTTTTTTGCACAATTTCCCCAGTTCTGTCAAAGGCAATATGACACATTATAAGAGCCTAAACTCAGGATCTACGTTACTACTGGAAAATAATGTTTCCTCTCTGGGTCTCACCTTCCTTGCTAATGAACCTTACTGGAGTTTTCATATTGGACTTTCTAACTATACAGCGAGGGAGAACTTGATATAGTTTTAGCATTGTTACTGATGGCTTGAATATAAAAATTGCTTTTTAGCTATTTGAGAAGGAATGAAAAGAATTACTGTTTACTTGCAGCATTCCCGTCAATAACGTCCTCCAAGCCAAGCGTGGACATTCCAAACTTGTCTTCTTCCTCCTCTTCCTTCGTTGTCTCGCCCACATACCCGATGACCGTCATCATCTCCATCATGTCCAGCTTTGCTGTGTTTGCACTGCTTACCGTCACCACTCTTTACTGCTGTCGAAGAAGAAAAGAATGGAAAAATAAGCAACGGTGAGGTTCTAGTTGAGGCTAATGAACAAAGTCATGCCTTCAAACCTACATATTTAATATGTGAATCGAGGCTAAGAAGTTAAATACGTGTCACCACCATTGTTTTAATAGCATCATACTCCCGCTTTAAAATTGGAATCCCAGCCAGCATGATGTCATGCTCCTTTAATCCCAGCACTTGGAAGGGTGAGGCAGGCCAATCTCTGTGAGTTCAAAGACAGTCCGATCTACATAGCAAGTTTTAGTTATGGGCTAAAACAAGTTATAGCTAGGGCTATGGGGGACCCTTTCTCAAGAAAACAAACAAAAATATACACGCTTACCTTGATCTTTTAAAATGTCACATGCGGGACTGGGGAGATGGCTCAGTGGTTAAGAGCACCAGCTGCTCTTGCAGAGGACCCAGAGTCAGTTCCCAGCACCCATATGGTGGCTAACAACCATCTGTAACTCCTGTTCCAGGGGATTTGACACCCTCTCTGACCTCCACAGGCATTTCATGACGTGAGTTCACTTACATTCATGCAGGCAATACACACATACACATTCAATAAAAATAATAAAATATTTTAGTGCCACATGTACCAACATCAGTTTTTCCTGACAGATAGAACACAAACAATTATTTGGATGAAAACAGCTACTCCAGCATCTTCTTTTCTCTCTCTACACCATTGACACTGCCAATATAAAGTGACAAAATTCCTGAGAAAATGTGCCTTTTGACCAGAGTTCAAACATAGTACTTCATTGTTTTCAAACCTAAGAATCTTTGGCCACCTTAGTATAATGTCTTTCTGCACTTCTGAATAGCTTTAAGGATCTAGGTCTTGGTGCAAAAGTGGTTGATCTTGTCTGTGTTTCTACAGAGAGTCAGCAGCTGTGACCCTCACCACTTTGCCTTCTGAGCTCCTACTGGACAGGCTCCATCCCAACCCCATGTATCAGAGGATGCCCCTCCTCCTGAATCCCAAGTTGCTCAGCCTGGAGTATCCCAGGAATAACATTGAATATGTCAGAGACATCGGAGAGGGAGCATTTGGAAGGGTCTTTCAAGCAAGGTAAAGTTAACTGTGGAAAAAGTAATCATTTCTCTGTTGAAATTTACTGCATTTGAAAAGTTACCAGATCATTAGCCTGATGTATAGCTACTGCTTAAAATGGCTCTTATCAGATTAGTTAGTTATATCACTAACTTATTTGTATTGCATACTTTAAATCTTATTTTCCTTTTTTATTAGAAAATAGGAATATACCTAGAAAGAATATATTTTACTGCAGTTAAATTAATTTATAAGAAATCCAAATATAGCTTCATTTGCAAAAAAAATTTATCACAACTTATTTGTAATTTAATCATATTTCCTTTCCAGAAACTAATTTTCCATACATTTAAGCCATTATTTCTTACATTGCTTTTAGTAATGACTCCAATTTACTTATCTTTCAATTTTCTAGTGATGCACTCTCCACTTTAAGTTCATCTTGAATTAGCGTTTTAATTCAAGAACTCAGATTTTGACTTGTGTAGACATTACATAGACATTCATTGAATAACAAGTAGAAAGAAAAAATGTGAAAATTCAAAAAGCAGAGAGTTTAAGAAGACCACATAGGGGCAAGAGAGAAGACTCAGTGGTTAAGAGTGCTTATTGCTCTTGCAAAGGACCTGAATTCTGTTTGCAATACCTACGCAAAGCAGCTCATACCTGCCTATGACTCAGAGACAGGGAGATTCAATGCCTCTGGCCTGATAGACACCCATACTCACCTGCATGTACCCATAAACAAACACCTATGCACACTCATAACTAAAAATGATACTTTTTGAAAGGTCGTATGTTGCAGCCAATATTAGCTCATTTCTTCCCTTTTGTTGTAAAATAGAATAGACTGCCCTCTGTAGTGCCACAGACACACTGCTGGACCACACAATGTGGACTTGGATTTGTCAAATGTCACTGTTGACCTTGAACAAGACACAGACCTACTTCCACCTAGTGTGGTCCTGATATTAAGGTTATACGAAAAATTTCACAAAAACACTTATTGTGAACCAGAATTTGTAAGGTGCGGCTTTAGGCTGGGGTGAGGGTGGGGGCGGCGTGAAGACAAGGAAGCCATTCACAGTCTCTGCCTTCAAGGAATTTAGATTCTGGCTGAAGGTTAAGGGATAGCAATGGCAATGAGAGACCTATTAGGTCTCTCTAATTGGCAAATAGTGCATTTTCAAACTTAGTCTTTTCTGAGAATAATCCAAGTGGGTTTATTCGTTGGAATGCAGGTGTTATAAGTGTGACTCGCTGTCGCCATCTTCCTTTGGTTTTGTGGCTCTAAAAAAAAGGCTGTGTGTGGGGGGGATTATATAAATGTGAGTGGATGTAAGTATAGTAGAATTTTCCTGATCTTTGGCTTATCTCTCAGGGCTCCAGGCTTACTTCCCTATGAACCTTTCACCATGGTGGCAGTGAAGATGCTCAAAGAAGAGGCCTCAGCGGACATGCAAGCAGGCTTCCAGAGGGAAGCAGCCCTCATGGCAGAATTTGACAACCCAAACATTGTGAAACTCTTAGGTATGGAAATATCAGTGAAGAAAAATCGTTCCTCAGAAGACAGGTTTTCTAAGCTTTTCTTCCTTTCTCTTTTACTTGTCTGTCCTTTCGTTTTAGTCCATGGTCAGTGTGATGTTTGTTCCTTCCAAGTTTAGACCTTTCACCTACTCCCCAAGGCTTACTGTATCCCAAATCTTCAGGACATGCCATGTTCACAGATACCCCTCTATAAAGCCATCATTTCAGGCTTTCTCTGTCTTTGCTCCCTCTCCCTGGTTATAGTATTTATCAAGTATCCCCCACATGAAGAATATTCCTTTGCACTACAGAATTTACTAATGTCTGAAAATACATGTATTTCACTTGTTAATTTTATTTCTTCCTTAACTAGAATATTATGATTTAAATCATTATAGGGTCCTAGGTATCAATAGAAGTATTTTTAAAAGGTGAACATTCAGATGTTACATGTAGTATGTCAAATGAGAAGACTCTAACATGACCAACTCATCAGCATGGATGGTCTTTCAATCTTATCCAAGGGCTTCTCTTCCACAGTCCTGTCTCTAGCTCCCCTCCAAAATTCAGTGTGCCCTGGGACCCTGCCTCCATCTTTCCCACTCTCTGCTTGTCTTTCATACACCTCTTCTTGGGCCACGTCATGCCCTACCCAACATCTTGATAACTCAAAAGAAAGTGAAAACCTCTAACCATCTTTCTCTTCTAACCTGAAGATATAAACTGTCTATAGCTTCCTAGATGTTTATGGCCACCTCAAACTCAATTCTCATAAAGCCACACTAACAATGAATTTTAACTGAGGTGTTTTATTTGTGAGTTTTGTCTTAAACATTCCCTCAAGTGTTGTAAGCTAGAATATCAAGAAATGTTGATGATGCGTGAAGAAAGCCAGATTCGTCCTTCTGTATTTGTCTAGATATCTATCAGGCTCAGAAAATACAGCAATAAAGCTTAAAATACATACTAAGGAGAGATATTAGTCTTACGTTTTGAATTTTGTATGACTTGAAAGCCTTTGCCAATGACCTTCAATGAGCAACAAGTTGAGATACTTTCTTTTTAAAGATGTATTTATTTTATGTGTATAACTGTTTTACATGCATGTAGGGAGGTACAGTACAACACATACCTGGTGCCTGCAGAAGGCAGAAAAGGATTGCAGATCCCCTGGAACTGGAGGTACAGATGGTTGTTAGCTGCCATGTGGGTGCTGGGAACCAAACCCGGGTTCTCTGCAAAAGCAGCAAGTGCTCTTAACTACTGAGCCATCTCTTAGACCCTTAAGATACTTTCTTGTTGCAAATTAATTCGTATTGCTCTTTAAAATGTTGATTCTGCATTCATCTATACATTTGCAATTTTACAGAGTATCTTGGGTTCCTGGGATGGATTCAAACTCACTAGCTACAACTTGCTAATTTGTCATCATTGTGGTAGCGTGTTTGTACACCATTAGGATAAGTTAGTTTCATTTTTGTTGCCCAACAGGAACTGGATTTTTATTACCACTTACTATATCTGAATTCCATTTCCACATTCGATAAACTCAGGATCTGTTTTTATTTAACTATACATAAGCAGCAATGATTCTTGTGTATAGTTCCACTGGTTTCAGTTTCTTCTTTTTTATTTTTATTATTTATTTATTTATTTATTTATTTATTTATTTATTTATTTATGTGTTTTATGAGTGTTTTGCCTGCAAGTGCACCATATGCATGCAGTACTCACAGAGGCCAGAAGAGGGCATTGGATCCCTTGGAACTGGAGTTCCAAAGACAGTTTTTAGCTGCTATGCAGGTACTGGAAACAAACCCAGGTCCCCTGCAAGAGCAGGCAGTGTTCTTAACCACTGAGCCATCTCTCCAGCCCTAGTTCACAGTTTCTTAAAAGTTAATTCCATGCAAAAAAGATGGGGCATTTAAAAAGTTCATAAAATTCACTTCCAATAGAATACAGTTTTAATTTAGACTATCAAGCTCTTGTTGAATATGTTTTTTAATATTTTATTTATTATTTGTTATTTTGTTTAATGTGTATGAACGTATTGCCTGCATGTATGTAAGTGCAACCATGTCATGCAATGCCCAAGGAGACCAGAAGAGGGTGTTGTATCCCTTGGAACTGGAGTTACAGACAGCTGTTAACAGACGCATGGGTGCTAGGAACAGAACCTGGGTCCTCTACAAGAGCAGCCAGTGCTTGTAACCTCTGAGCCTTCTCTCCAGTCCCAGAACATGTGTTTTTAAAATTTATTGAAATCCTTTTAATTGAAATTCCAATGTATACCGGTTTCCTAATTATAACTTGGAAAAGATAAAAATAAGAAAAAGAGATGTGGGACTGGAGAGATGGCTCAGCAGTTAAGAGCACTGACTGCGCTTGCTGAGGACCCGGGTTCGATTCCCAGCACCCACATGGAGGCTATGAACCGTCTTTAACTCCAATTCAAGGAGAATCCAAAGCCCTCTTCTGACCTCTGTGGCGCTGCATGACACAGGTGCACTCACATACATATAGGCAATACACTTGTACACATAAAATAAAAATACCAAAATATTTTTTTAAAAAAAAAAAAAGATGTGGAATTTCTAAACAATAAGAGTCATTAGTAGTGGCTCTTGCTGCTCGGACAGTTGAGGAAACAGCAGAGGGATGAGGAGAGGATTTGTTGAATACGTGACACTAAAGTAAAGCCATGGCTTGGAACAGGCATGAGGTTTTCTGTCTACCCAACTATTCACATAATCTCTCCATCCAAAGTCAAAAGATGTTGGGGGAACATCTCTAATAAATAGATCTGTGTCAAATAGGGTGGTAAGTGCTGTGTGAAAAGAAGACAGAAGGGAAATTTGGAATGGAGGAAAAAAGGGTCAGGAATTGAGACACAGTAAGAAGAGACAGATACACTAAATTTTTAAAGGTAACAGGGATGTTTAAGCAAAGAAGTGGGGGTCAGAGTTTGACTGATGGCTGTCCATAGAAAGTGGGACCCCATACTTTCTGATCTACTCATTTGTTTTTGGACTGTTCTTTCCCTGTGGAATTTTAAGATCCTGTCTAACCAAGATACTGTTTTGGTTGCAGGTGTGTGTGCCGTGGGAAAGCCCATGTGTCTGCTCTTTGAATACATGGCCTATGGTGACCTTAATGAGTTTCTCCGTAGCATGTCCCCTCACACCGTGTGCAGCCTCAGCCATAGCGACCTGTCCATGAGGGCTCAGGTGTCCAGCCCTGGACCCCCACCCCTCTCTTGTGCAGAACAGCTCTGCATTGCCAGGCAGGTGGCAGCCGGCATGGCCTACCTCTCTGAACGCAAGTTTGTCCACCGGGATCTAGCCACCAGAAACTGTCTGGTAGGCGAGAATATGGTGGTGAAAATTGCAGACTTCGGCCTCTCCAGGAACATCTACTCGGCAGACTACTACAAAGCTAACGAAAACGACGCCATCCCCATCCGATGGATGCCTCCGGAATCCATATTCTACAACCGCTATACCACCGAGTCAGATGTGTGGGCCTATGGTGTGGTCCTCTGGGAGATTTTCTCCTACGGCCTGCAGCCCTACTATGGGATGGCTCATGAGGAGGTCATCTACTACGTGCGAGATGGCAACATCCTCTCCTGCCCTGAGAACTGCCCGTTGGAACTGTATAATCTCATGCGTCTGTGTTGGAGCAAACTGCCTGCGGACAGACCCAGTTTCCCTAGTATCCACCGAATTCTAGAACGCATGTGTGAGAGGGCAGAGGGAATCGTGGGTGTCTAAGATCAAAGACGCTTAAATAATACCTTGCAGTCTCTTTTCAGAGTCTGTGAGCCTGAGGAATCCTACAGCAGAGGCCCCAAAAGATCAGAGACGAAAGAGTTTAAAGATAGTCATCAGGAGTGGGTTGCTTGTTTCTCAGGAAAAACTGACAGTGCAGAACGCATGGGGCAGAGGGATCACACTGAAATAAGTGATTAGAAGACACAGGCTAGGAAACCTATCACATGACAGCTGCTAACTTCACCCTTATGGGAAAAGTTTGTAATGCACATTATGCAGGATGGACTGTCCTTGGGAGACAAGAGAGTGAGTGTTATGCTCAGTTTGAATCCAAAGCCAGATTGTCAGCTTCAGTGTGAATCAATGTCCATCTTGTCTATTACAAAACTACTGTGTCTATGTAAGATATTTAGGTAAAGAACAGAAAACTAAAAAGAGGGAAACCATCCTGCCATTACCCAAAGATACATGTTAGGGTTTGCTATCATATTTCTTTCTTGAATGCATGATTACATATTTGCATTCTAGAGTTGTGTGACTATCTCACTGATAGATTTTTGAGAAATAAAATGGGAAATCTGGAAGGCTTTGTGCTCACCGGGCTTCTAAGCTCCCTTTTCTGTCTCTGTTCTCCATCAGAAATTCTCCCTTTGTGTGCACTTGTTATGAATATAATTTGCTTATTTCGTTTCCACTGTTTTTCTGAAAAAATATTT
This sequence comes from Nannospalax galili, assembly GCF_000622305.1. Taxonomy (NCBI): domain Eukaryota; kingdom Metazoa; phylum Chordata; class Mammalia; order Rodentia; family Spalacidae; genus Nannospalax; species Nannospalax galili. The sequence goes on from NW_008336359.1 coordinate 153,542, forward strand.
CATAACAATAATCTGCCTTTTCTTTGAAAACAATATTGGCACATTTTCCTTTGCTGTCCTCTTTGTGTCTTCTGACTTTTTTTGTCCTTTTTGAGGTTTTTTTTTTTTTTTTTTTTGTCTCTCTTTTACTTCATCTAGGCAATGAACACCCTGGTAGAAATAACAATGTGCAAAGCAACAGTCAATGGGCTCCTTGACACCTTTTTCTTCTGTGTGGTTTTGAAACCACACATTTCAAATTTGCCATCCACTAATTCTGTGCCACATGCCACCAAATATTGTGAAACATGGTGTATGATATTAGCTTTCGAAAGATGCTCTATAGTTCCAAGCTGTTTGACAAGCAAAGCTGTTGTGCATTCTAATATTTTTTTTTCCTTTAGAAGCCAATTAGTTGGTCATAGAATACATACACTAATATTGTGCTTATTAAATTCTGTGTAGGAGACTGTACTATCCTGTTACTTAATTGTTTAGACTCAAATCCCCAATGTTTAAGATTTCTCAGTGGAGACCACCCCATATATATATTGCTTACTATCTATAATATAAGGCTATATATTTCTGACATAAGTGATGAGTTTATTCCTGATATAACGTGAATCTCAATTCTCCTTAGAAACAAATGGACAGGAGAGAAAATAGCAGTCTACTGTGTGCTAGCTTGCTTGAATTCAACCTAATAGGTAGTTTGGGCAATAGAGAAATGATCTCACTTGTTAAAAGTAAACTTTTAAAAACTGCTTCCTGGAAAACTACCTGAAATCATCAAATATGCCTACTGTGGGAGCTTGGCCTCTCTGTTGGACAACCTCCTGGAGCTTATTAATGGTGTCTCTAGGCAACCAAACAAAATGACAGAAATGACTCTAGACTCTACCCTCTCCTTCATACCCACAATTCTATCAGTTTTCCCTCATAAATTCCTCCTTCCTACACTTTAAATATAGTAATTTAAGCCTCATAATTTCCTCTTATATTGATGTGTTATCCTTACACCCATTTATTAAGTGCATACATATATGACAGATTGTGTAACTGGCACAGAGTAATAAAGCTTATTTTATGGCCAACCAAAACAGGACAAGCTTTCTACCAGCATACGGTGTTGCTGTATGTTACAGAGAAATAAGCTAAACCTGGATGACTCTGTAGAGCTGGAGCTACAGGAGGTTGTGAGGCACCTAACGTGGGTGTTGAGAACCTAACTCAGATCCTCTGCAAGAGCAGTACATCTCTCTAGCCCTCATAACAAAACTTTTAATATTGTGCATGCCATGTGGCTCAGAAATTCCAAGATATTTATGGACATGTACAAATATAGGTAATCATCTATTTATGATAATGAAAGCTAGAAAACTCCAAATGTTCCTAATGTAAGAGTATTAAATTATGATATACCCATAAAATTGATATTCTGAAATTAAATTGGAGTTTTAGAAGAATGATGATATGGAATTGGTTCATAATACTGCGTGAAGTGATGGAAATTTTTCTTTGTCAGTTCTACCATAATACCTGAGAATATCCAAAATGGCCTGGCACTGGGGTCATGTTTGATATCTGGACACTTACATAGACTTGGTGCTTTACCAATGTTTGCCCCGCATTTGGTAGCAAGTCTCCCTTTTTGAATTGCTCAAGTGACTCCATGATGGGGAAAATAATCTTTATTTGGAGAAGAAAACAGTACCGAACTCAAATTCCTACAATACAGAGCATCAGTATAAATGCTAGGGAAGCAAACTAGTGATCTGAACTTGAAAAAAATTAAAACTCACACAAAAAATAAACGTGCCATCCAGCAGATGTTCAGCTTCACTACAGATGACAATGCTAAAATACATTTTTTTTTTTGCTATTGAAAAAAATCTTAGGGAAATAATGAAAGGCATAGTGTAGGCTTTGGAACCATGTACAGATATATTCTCTAGAAATACTATTTTCATATCTGCATTGCACAAGATAACACATAGCCTTAAGCACTTGCCATCATAGAAAATTAATACTGTGTGTGTGTGTGTGTGTGTGTGTGTGTGTGTTTACAGTCTGTCCTAGTTGCACAAACCACAGCACACATGGAAGGTCAGAGGACAACCTCAGGTGTTGGTCTTCATATTTCACCTTGAGACACAGTCACCTATTGTTCTGAGCTGTGTGTGCCAGGCCAGCTCCTGGGCAGAATTCTTTTCCATTTCCATCTTTCTGTAGAAGTGCTAAGATGACAGACATCGACCACTGCATCCAGCTTCCTGTGGGTCTTGTCTTCAAGCTTGCATGGCAAGTACTTTACCCACTGAGCCATCTCCCCAGCTCAGTACTCTTTTTTAAAAATCAAAAAAAAATGAATCTATTTTTTTTAATTACCAGTGAGGTTGAGCTGGCCGTGGTAGCACACACCTGCAACTCCCACACTTGGGAGGCTGAGTCCGAAGGATCACAAGTTTCAGGCCAGCTGGGACTACATACTTAGCAAAGCACTGTCTCAAAAATCAAATTGCTAGTGATGTTGAATTTCCATTTTTTCTAGCTCATTTATAGCTTTACTTTGGTAATTGCCTATAGTTCATTTTTCTATTGTGTTCATTTTCAAATTGAAATGTAAAGTTTATTTTATAAGAAGCATATTATGCTTTTGCTATACATGAAAAAAACACATATATTTTATCTTGTAAAAGTTATTTCTTTTAAAGGGGGCAAATAATAAACAATATACATTAATAACCTATAATGCACAATAATAACTATGTGAAAATTTAAAAAGCCTGTTGCCTATTAATTTTAACACCATGAAACAGTCTTCCACCATCTGTCTGTAGGGAGGTGGATAGATAGTGAATATATACATAGATAATACATGATTGATAGATAAGCAGAGATAGATAGATAGATAGATAGATGATAGAAGATAGATAGGTGATTAATAGATGATTGATAGATAGATAGATAGATAGATGATAGAACAGCAGATAGAGATAAACATATGAGATAATAGATAGATAGATAG
>NW_008336359.1:156633-178262 GCF_000622305.1 Nannospalax galili
ATAAATGGATGACTGATGATATAGATGATAGAGAGATGGTAGATAGATACAAAGATAGATAGATAGATAGATAGATAGATAGATAGGTATATGATAGATAGATGATAGATAGATAGATGATAGACAGATAGATAAATAGATAGATAGAACAGCAGATAGATATAGACATATGAGATGATAGATACATAGATACATAGATGATAGATAGATAGATAGATAGATAGATAGAGATAGATAGATAGACAGATGATAGATAGATGGATAGATAGATAGATGATAGATATAAGAGCTAATTTTAAGCAAAACAGAGTCATTCTGTCACACTGACAAAAGCTTTGCTCTTAACACCTAATAGATCAATCTTCTGTATCAACAAATATCCATATGCAATATCACTTCTAATGATTACATAGTGTTATGCGAGTTTATCATAATTTTGTAGTTTAATACTCTGTTGTTGGATGTTAGACATATCTATTTCTCACAGTAAAATGTAATCTTTTTCATAATCTTTGTTGCTAGAGATTGTGCACGTTTTCCTTAATTTCTTTAGATGTAATACATAGAAATGGAATTTCTAGATTAAGAGGTACTTATACTTTTAGTGTTTTTTAATACATTGACAATTATCTTTCTGAATTATCTTGTCAATGTATATATCTTCCAGCCAAATAAAAGAACCTGTATCTCCCAGCCTTACCATTAACATTTTCATCATTACCAATATAATAGCCTACATTTTTTTTTATTTTATAGCTTTCACTTCTTTAAATACTGATTATGTTAAACATTTCTCAATGTTTTAGAGAAAATTGGCTTACGATTTGTCTGTTACTGAGTTTGTTTTCCAATGGGTGTATCTTTTTTCTTTTTGCTTAATAAAAGCACTTTATATATTAAGGCATTAAATTTTATCATACTTACTTGAAACACTTCTATCATGTTAAAATATATGTATTATATTCCCATGTGTCTATTGCTATGAGATTTATTCATTAGGAAAGAATGCTGAATTCCCATCTATTCAAATGACTTTTCCTAATTGATATATTAATGATGTACAATTGTGTGAATTGACTTTCTAATGTAGAAACAATCTTTATTCTGGGAATAAACTCTCTTTGGGTATCAATCTTAACTACTGAATAATTAACATTTATTTTTGTCAATATTTGTTAAGCTGAAATGTATCATTTTCTTCTCTGTTATAGTTTGTATCAGCATTGTGATAATTTCATAAATTGAAGAGATTTTTCTGTATGATGTTGGTTGATGCTGCAGTTTGGCTGTACTTGGGGTATGTTCCCCAAAGGGTCATATGCTGCAGATTTGTTCCCAGTGTGACAATGTTGAGGGGTAGTGGAACCTTTGCAAGGTAGAGGCTGGTGGTAAAGGTACACGAGAAGTTACTTCCATGGGGTGGAAGAGATAGCTCAATGGTTAAGAACTCTGACTGTTCTTGCAGAAGACCCTGGTTCAAATCCCAGCACCCACATGGCAGCTAACAACTGTCTGTAACTCCAGTTCCAGGGGATCCGACAGCCTCTTCTGTCTTGCATAGGCATTGCATGACACAGGTGTGCTTGCCTACAAGCAGGCAAAACAAGTATACACATAAAATAAAAATAATAAATAAAATGTAAAAAGAGAAGTTACTTCCAATCCCTGGCAACCTGCATGCATTCCAGCCCCAAAGCTGACTCCCCTGAGTTATCCTGTGCTGAGTCAGGTATAGGACCTCCTAGATCCTCTGGAAAGTCACAAGGACATGATCTCAGGGCAAGTGAGATCACTCCAGCATTTTAAGCAGGGTCTTCCCTATTATGGGGAGATGTTGCCCTACTCACTGGATTCAAAATGTTATAGCAAGAGTATTTCAGGCTGCTTACTTTGCTTCAGATAGACAGTCATTCAGACGTGTACTTACAAACCTTTATTTACTTTGGTATAGATCACCATAGTAACATGTACTACTCACATGGCTTTTGGTGTTGAGTCATTACATATTAAAGCCGCCAAAAATCAATGTCAATAGAAAAAAGTCCATAAATGTGAGAGTCTGATTTTTTTTAAAAAAAGACTTCCTAAATGAAATATTCATATAACCCCCATAAGGCTTATGGAACATTGAGGAAGAGAAGCTGGAGAGAATGTATAAGCCAGAGGATGGGTAGAGTGTTGTGGAACATTGTCTTCCAGGCATGACATGGTTGATGCACTCTTGAACTCTCAGCAGCAGTGATGATTTGCATAGGACCTACACAAGCTTAGACCTATCAACATCCCATCATGGATGAGAGAGGGGATCATGAGGCTCCACCTATCACTTAGATCAGAACTGCAGACAGTTAATGGGTGCTGGCAGAGGGAGACACACTTTCTTCAGTGATTTGGCCACTAGTAAGTTGCCCCAGCTTCTGTAAATAACCCCTCATCCCAGGCTCTTGCACACAACACTAATGAAGCTCATTGGCTCATGTACATACAGAGAAAGACATTAGAGTGGAAGGGAGATTAGCTGGTAAGAAGAAAGGGAAAATCGGAAATGGGATGGGACAAGAGAGGACAATGGGGCATGGACATGATCTGACTTAAAAGACTGCAAGTGTGCATTTCACACATAAAAGATGTGTGTTCAGATGTTTTCCTTGCCTTCTAAAAGAAGATACATCACCTAAAAGATTAGGTCATGTGGACATGATGTAAAATAAAGCCAAAAAAGAAAATCATTCAGTCACTTCTAAACCCTTTGATGCCTTCCTTACCAGGTCTGTCTTAATTAAAAACATCTAAGAGATTCAACAAGGATAGTTTTCATATAAACCTCATCATCATACCCATAATTATGCCACTGTCCATCATTAACCTTCTTCAAACCACAGACTTATGGAAAGTACATACATATTTAGAATTTGCACATAAGGCGAGAAAAACCCCTGCACTATAAAAGGTCAAGTCAGAAAGTTGTCAGCTGCAGAAAACACCACTCTTAGATATACACTATCATTTTCTGGGTGTGCTCATCACTATTTAGAGCTATGATTAAAAGGAGAAGTGTTGGCATGATGCTGCTTTCTGATTTTTATTTTTTGTTTTTAGTAAGGTTGGAAATATGATGGTTATTACAATGTTCTTTCTTGATTCAGTTAATGCTTTACTTGAGTATGGGCTAAATATAATTTAAAGCTATCTGTACATTCTCTATTTTGTTTGTTTATTTCATATCTTGATTTTTTAAAAGATTGAAATGGATTATCATGAAGAATCTTGAGAATACAGGCTCAGTGCCTGCACTCTCTTCACTCTGGTCACCTGACTCAGACATCGCCTTCTGTCCCAGGTTGCTCTGCTCAAGCTGCTTTGAAAAAGGAACCACCACATCTTCGGTTCATCCCCTGAATTGCTCCCAGAATTGACAGTTAGTGAGGAATAAAAGAATAAAAGAGATGTGTGTGTGAGAGAGAGAGAGAGGGAGGGAGAGAGAGACAGATAGAGGGAGGGAGAGAGAGAGAGGGAGAGGGGGGAGGGAGGGAGGGAGAGGGAGAGAGAGGGAGGGAGAGAAACTTGCAGGAGTGATCCAGAGAGGAGAGAGCCAAGAAGAAAGTCCATTTCTAACAAAAAGGCAAGTACCAGGAGATGAATGAAAACACATAAATTTTTAAATAATTGGCCTCTGGTACTCTCAGGAAAACAACTTTATCTCAGTTTCAATAGCTAACAAGCCCAATGTATAATTATGAGATCAGTTTTGCAAAGCAGTATGAAAAGTTTTGGATTTTGATATACTTAAGATAGTTTTGGAAGATATATTTATTCAGCAAATGTTAGGAAAATTGGGAGAAGACTTAATATTTCTTATCAAAGATGTCTTCTTATCACAGCCAATGTGGATTTATCTGACACTTCACAAAACTCACCATTAATAGGTAACTCACTACGTTCACAGTACAACTAACAAGACGACTACAACAAAGCTCTGAAGGGAAAACCATTCATCATTCGACATGAATCTAATGCAATTAGAGTCTACACTTTTGAAATCTACAATTGGATCTTTTTCCCAAGATTGTCTTGTATCATATGCCAATCTGAGTTTTCTACTAACAATACGTTTAGAATATGAAAAATTGCAAACATTTACATTGTTTTAGTGACTTCATAATAAATCACTGTATTCAAAGAGCACATGTGATCTGAACAGTGAGCAGCAAAAGTGCTGAAACAGCAGACCAGGAGCTGACTCAAATCCCATTTGATTCAATCCCTCCCTGCCTCAGGTTTCCTCACTGATAAAATAAGAAGAATGCTATTTCACAGGCTTTGAGAAGGATTAAACTTTAAGTCAAACGTGTATAGAACATGGCCTGATACACAGTCAGTATTACCAAGAGTTTGCCAGTATGATTTTGTCTAATTTTTTGTTACTTTGTAGTAAGCTTCTCAAAAACATACTATAGCTAAATTATTACAATGCCCTCTTATTATTTCTCGGGGTGCATTAATATGACTGAAATAATTAGGTCAGACTCAACAAACATTTTTAGGAATCTTAACATCCATTGCAAAATTACCCTCTAGGAATCTTGTAACAATTTACACAGTCAACACTGATGTGTGGAAATGGCCATTTTTTTATATTCTGGCTAACTTAGAACAATTACAGATTTCATTTGCAGTCAGTTTGATATGGAGAAATCTTGGCTCCCTATGTTAATTTCCAGGGATTGAAAAATAATGGGTTTTCAAAACTCTTTTTGATCGGTTTTTAAGGGGTTTGCCTTGTATGAAGTATCATGTTTTAATTTTCTTTATTATTTTTTTTAAAGGGGATAAGAGATCATTTATTCTGGAGTCAAATAGGAGTGATCATGGCCTAGGAACAGAGATTCAGGTCACTCCTTATGCTTTACTTTTCTGCTGCTGACTGTCATCATTCCAAATGTATTGGGGAGCCCTGCTGTTAAGGTTGGCTCCTTTCTCAGCAGGGGCTTCCTGCCTGACTTACCTGGAAAGTGCCGCCAAGCACAGATGCTTGGCTTCATTTAAGACATGACCTTTGGCATAGTTACCTGGAGTAAAAACTACCCCCAGGTTTTTTCTATATGATAATTAGGCATTGCCCAATAGTCAGATGGTAGGCTCCTACTGCCACATGTAAATAAAGCATACCATGAGCACCTATCAGCTGAAGCTTTGGCTGCTGCCTCCACACTATATTTTCCCTAACCCCCACTTAATAAACGGAGCTGTTTCACTGAGTCTGGAGCTGTTTGTATCATTGAACATGCCTCCCTGGAAGGGCTTTCTTCCATCACTGTCCTCGTGGACCGATGGCCAATGACCCACAAGGAAAGGGAGAGACCCCACACAAATGTTGTTTTTTTAAAAATAAAAATTATTTTTTATTTTTATTTTATTTTATGTGTATGAGTGTATTGTCTGTAATATGTACCCAGGTTGTGCATGTAAGTGTATCTACATTGTACAATGCCCATGGAGATCAGAAAAGGGCATAGGATCCCCTGGAGTTGGAGTTAGGAGGGTTGTTAGCCACCATGTGAGTCCTGGGAACTGAACTTGAGTCCTCTGCAAGAACAGCTAGTGCTCTTAACTGCTGAGCCATCTCTCCAGCCCCGCAAGTGCTGTTTTTTAAAGTTTCTATAGAGTGTTCATTCTAGGTCTGCTCTGTACAGTCACTCTTGACTGCTTTACTTTTTTTTCTTTTTTTTGAGATAAGGTAAATTTCTTGATCTAGTATTTCAACTCTTACGTATTTCTTATCTAAAAGATTCAAACTTCTTTTTGTGGTTTCCATTGCAATATTCTGATATTTACTTATTTTATGGGCAATGTATTCACTGGGTCAACATTCAAATATTATATAAATCTATCCAATAGACTTCCCTCAGAAACATGAAATAGGTATGGTTTCTCCCCTTCCTCCCACCAAATAGAACAAAACCCCTGAATGTCACACATGAAACAGCCATCAGAAGGTGATGAAGAGGGCGAAAGAGGCAATTCCTATAGGAAAACAGACTCAAGGTATGGCTTGCTGGCAGACTCCCTGGGTTCCTTTCTTGCCTTCAAACCTCAGACTTGGATTTAAAGAAGCTGTGAGCACAGAAAAGCCAATGGGTACATACCAAAAAAGCTGGGAAACACCTGCTGTTTTTAGTAGACGAACCATGAAAACTCTCAGACAAAATTGTTCCTCTCTAGCCAAACACTGCAGGAAAAAGGTCTCATATCCCCAGGCAGCACCAGTCTATAATGAGGGGTTCAAACTCTTCACAGGGGAAGCATCAGAAGTCTTCAGAAGCAGGAACTTCCCTCTTCCCTGGGCTCTAGATATGTGGAGAGGAAATATTTAAGGCAATTGCATTATAATCAGGGAAGTCTAAAGGAATATACAAAAATGTCATTTCTATACTTCACCTAAAGGATAAAAGTGTCCACAGTAATAAACTGCAATAAGTCACACACATACACACACACACACACACACACACACACACACACACACAAATGTGATACACAGAGTGACCATTAACAAAGCAATGCACAGAGATAAACCTAAAAATACTACATGTGCCTCAAAACACAATTCTAGGGGGCTGGGGAGATGGCTCAGGAGTCAAGAGCACTGACTGTTCTTGTAGAGGACCCAGGTTTGATTCCCAGCACCCCCATGGTGGCTAATAACTGTCTGTAACTCCAGTTCCAGGGGATCCAACGCCCTCTTGTGACTTCTGTGGGCATTGCATGATATAGATACACTTACATACAAGCAATACATTTATACACAAAAAAATAAAAATAATAATTAAAAAAAAAGAATTCTAAAAACCATTCAAGTAGCCCACAGGAAGGAGGAAAAAGGAAAAAAAGAGAAAGTAGGACAAGCAGCAAGCAACAGACACAGTGGCAGATTGGAGCCTAACCTAGTAATAGCTACATTAAATATAATTATTTCAGGATTTTAAATGCTTAGGAAGGGCACTACATCCCAGGTCTCACTAGCAGGCTGTGGGCTTTGGCATGGAAGAGCATGCTGCTGTGGCTGCTGAAGCTAGGCAGGACAGACAGACTTGGGCTTGAGGGTGGTTTCCCCAGCGGGAGTTGAGCTAGCCTCTGCTGCTCTACCTGGAGATCTGGCTGGCCAATGTTATCTTCGGTGAGCCTGATCCTGGGCCTGGACTAGGTCCCCCCAGAGTACCGAGGCCAGTCCAACATGTCTGGTCCACAGTCCCAGGCACAGCTTGTCCCTTCCCTGCACTTATGCCCTTCAAATCGAGAGCCTCGGGACCTAAACATCCAGAACCTTAGAGGTTCTGGTTACCTGTTTAGGACCAGACCAAATGGTAATCCCAGAAATAGAGTGACTGAACCAGGCCTTGCTGAGGGTGGACTGGGGACTCCAGGAATGTAGCCAAAATACCATCTTTGGACCACCCCGAGGATAGATTCGAGTAAAGAACATTGTTCTCTTGAACTTGGTGTCACGGTGCTAAGGAGATGAAACAACTTGAGGAATTCTTGAAGGTTAGTGTCTCAGATCAGTCATGCCCAGTACCTGTTGAAGATAGTTCAGTAATCAGAAGGCGGTGAGGGGCAGCTCTGCTTCTGCTGCTGGAGTTGAACATGTCTTCAGAAACCTCTGCATTCATTATTTCCCAGTCCTTCCTGGACAGCTTGTTTGTTGGTTGGTTGCCAATACCAGTTTGTAGTAGTACTCCAGTATACCGGTATAGAAATGATTGTTTTTTTTTTTTTTTTTGTCTTCTTTTTTTTGGTCTGACGTTACATGATTTTTGCTCACATAAAATAAAGCAAATTTGTAAAATATTTTAAAATGCTTAAGAAAATTTCCAGCTCATGAAAGAGAACACATGCTTACCTCAGTACCTACACTCCCAAGGGACTAGATATCTGAATAAATTTCTGTAAAATAGCAATCAGATGAATTGCTGCTGACAAGCAGCAGAACATAGGAAGCAAAGACACAATTTGGTAGATGTGGAAACCATTCTATTTGACTGTAGCCTTGAGATGCATGAGGCTGCTTACCCATACCTACTAACTAAAGTGCTGTCGCTGGCCAAGGGGGACTCCAGTTACTACAGATGATAAGCTTTCTGCTGTTGGTGCCTGGGCTGTGGCAGCAAGTACATTAACTGTCACTCCCTAGAACCAATCTTTGTTTCATTTCTTCCTTCCTTGAAACTATATAACTTTGGTTGTTGTTATTATTTTATTTTTTAAGATAGAATCTTACTGTATAGCCCTGGTTGTCTGGGGACTTGTGTAGCAATCAGGCTGGCCTAGAACTTACAAGTCTCCTGTTCTGTTTCTGCCTCCTGAGTACTGGTATTACAGGCATGCACCAAGAAGCCTGGTCAGCCATTAACTTTTCCTCCCCCGCCGCCCTCCTTGCATGTGTGTATGTGTGTGTGTGTGTGTGTGTGTGTGTGTGTGTGTGTGTGTGCATGTAGAGACAACAGAGTAGTGTTTATCTCAATCACTCTCCACCTTATTTTTTGAGACAGCATCTCTTGATAAACCTGAGCTCACAGATTTGGCTACACTAGCTAGCCAGCAAGTTCTAGGGATCCTCCTGCCTTTACCTCCCCAGCCCTGGATTACAGGCATGCACTTCAGTGCCTAGCTTTTTTATCTGGGTTCTGGGGATCCAAAATCAGGTCCACATACTTGCAAAGCAAGCACTTCATAACTAAACCATCTCCCCAGACTTCATCCATTAACGTTTGATTCATTCATTTGACCAATAGTGCTGATGAACTACTAAATGTTAGGTGCTGTCATAGATCCTAGGGAAATATTAATAAAAAAAAAATACACAAGGATTCTTAGTTGCTAGAGTTTTTAATTTTAGAAGGAAACAAACAAAAAATGAAAGAAAGGAACATTGAAGATCAAAGGATCATTTCAAACAGTACTATAAAGGCAGAGACATCACACAAATTAGTGCATCTTTCTGCACACACAAATAAGTTTATTATAACTACACTACTACAGCATGCCACAGACTGTCAATATTCCACCCACCCTAAGTTCTCATTGGCATCGGTAGATGATCTGACATTAGAACGCCATCTTTAGAGACTGCTTCCCAGGACCACTCCTGGGGTACCACAGAAGCCAAGGATGAGGATTCCTATAAAAGTGACTGGTTGAGGCAGTGCACAGAGGAAAGGCACTACAGAGTGACCGGGCAGAGAAGGAGCTAGGCAGGATGTGCTGTCAGCTGAGGCTGGCCACAGCTTTCCTCTCTGGGAGCTCTAGAGTGTGATTTATAGAAAGAATGCCCTGCCCCAGGCAGCAGAGACTGAGCAGGTACACTCCTGCTTTGATCAGGCTTTGAGTAGACCCACCCTGGGGGCACTTGGGGACATTGTGGAGGTAGGTCCTGTCCTGTCCCTGGCATCTCCACAGAAGCCCATTCTTCTAATTCCAGAGCAAACCTCTGGAGAAGGGCATTCATGTGAGGCGTTAGTACTAAAACTTGTAGCTGAAGATGGGCTTCCAGGCCTGGGAAAGAAGCTGGAATTCCACTCCTATTTCTAGCTCTGACATTCCAGGTTAAAGGATTCTACAGAATTCTGCTGTGAAAAGCTTTTATGTTTGTTTGCTTGTTTCCACGTGCTTTCTGGACAGCTTTCTCTAATGTACCGTAAATCCAGATTCACCTACTTCTATCTTGCCAAAGGATCCTCAAATTTCCAACATGTTCATGACACCCTTCTTTCTGCTGAGACATGTTCTCTCTTACCAGGTATTTTGGTTAATCCCCTCAGAACTTGGAATGGATGAAGGAATTACAGGGGTAAGTAAACTGAAATCACCATCTTGAATTCACAGTCCTGAATTTTTTGACTTCCAAACTTTTGACTGATCACGATTCATTTTTGTCTGTCCTACTGTAGTAGACAAAAGTCATCTTGTTAAAGAATAGTGACACAGTAGTCAGACGTGGTAATATATCTCTGTAATCTTGGTACTGAGGTGACTGAGAAGGGGAGTATTGTGGATTTGAGGTCAACTATGGCTACTTAGGGAGAATGACTCAGAGACAGAGAAGGGGTAAGAGAGGGAGAAAGCCAAGAGACAGAGAGAGACAGAGACAGAGACAGAGAGACAGAGTGACAGAGACAGAGGCAGAGTATGCATGTTGCAATAGTTTTGTACACTGAAGACCTCCGTTAACACACTATATAAGATGGGGCAGCAAAATTGAGTCCTTTTAGTAGATTCTGAACCTGCCTTCCTTTATTATTGAAAAAGCAGTTGAATTTCAAAGGAAGTGTAGTGGTTTGAATGTGAAATGTCCCCCATCAACTCACAGTTGGTCCCCAGCTGGTGTTTTATAAGTGGTGCTCACTGAGGGAAGCAGGTGACTTGTGGTTTTATAGTGGTTTATCTGGGGTTAGCTCCACTCCCATCTCGCTCTGCTTCCTGACTACTGATTCAGTGTGACAAAGTACCTCAAGTTCAGGCCACTACACCTTGCCCACCACAGTGGCTTTTATCTACTCCAACTGTAAACAAAGACAAATCCGTCCTCCCTCCAGTTGCTTTTTATCAGGTATTCAATCACAGTAACTAACAAAGGAAGAAGCAAATTGTACAAGCTTTGGCTACAAATGAATAAAACAGAAACTTTCTATTTTTCATTTCGTATTTTAATGAACAATAATACTGTACCTTTAGCTCAGTAAGACTTTGCTTCAAGAAAGCTACTACAGATAAAAATCCATCATGGTGGGCAAGGCGTGGAATGGGACATGTACACATCTCCCAGTTTTTGTGAGCCCTAAAAGAGTCGCAAATGCTCAGAACAGACAGAAAAGATGATGGAGAAGGAAGAGGAGGAGGAGGTAACAAGGCAACTTCTTTCCCTTTTGGAATTTAAAAACTATAATGAAACCCTAAATTCTCTCTTGATTGCAGTCTGGTTTCTCAGTATTTAAGAAACTGGTGTTTTTCACTAGCTCTGACGAAGAACATTCCTGGAGGGTTATGTCTCTTTGTGCTGGAAATGAAAAAGGGCAAGTATCCTAGCCAGAGTTTGGTGAACTGTAATTCTTCCTGTTGTCAAGAATTTCACATGTTTGCCACACTTGGGAAAGTTCTCAAGGCAGATTTGACAATACTTCACAAATCCCACAAAAGGATTTGCTCAGCAAAGAAAATTCCAAGCATGGCACTAAGCAATGCAATCTATCAACGGGTGCCAATGAGTGTGAAGAATCCACAGCTGAGACCAGTAACAACCTTAGGGCCTAAGCAAGAGGGGTCCTAACTTCAGCCCTAGAATTAAGAAAACCTCACCAGCTCCTTCCTCATGGGGTAAGAGACCAAAGGAGCAAGAACATCATGTCTACCTGGAGCCAGTGTCCTTCCTTATAAACCATGTTACAGATATGTGGAGCCCAGAATCTCAGCTCTGACAACAGCCCTTTCTTGAGTCTCTGGGTACCCTGAAGAAGACTATGCCCCCATGCACATGCACAGACTAGGGCTTGGCTGAAGGGTGACTGTTATGAATAAATGAACATACCTATGTCCTTCATGTGTTGGACAAGCCCAAGAACGAGGAACAAAATGAGAAGGGCCATGGTCCACAGCCCAGTTCTTCCCACATCACCATATTCCAGCAAAGCTCTCTAAAGACTGAAGAGCCCTTGAAATCCACGTTACTTTTCTCCTCACTGTTACCAAATACCCAACAAGAAGCAACTTAAGAGATGAAAAATTTACTTTAGACCAGAGTTTCATGGCAGGAAAGGTATGGCAGGAGCTTTCAGTGTATACCCACTACCTCTGGAGGTTCTTCCATCTTAACAGGATACCCAGAGCCAGATGTAGGGGTACATGCTTTTAGTCCCAGCCCTCAGGAGGCTGAGGCAGGGAGATCTCAGTGAGTTCAGTACCAGCCTAGTCTACAGAGAATTTCAGGCCAGCCAGGGGTACATACTGAGGCCTGTTTTGAGTGTTTGTTTGTTTGGTTTTTTTGTTTGTTTGTTTTAAAAAAAAAAAAAAAGGCCAGGGTATCCAGAGAGTAGAGTAGATGCCCACCCCAAAGATCTCTGTTCCCTTGTTACCATAGAGAATCTTCTCTGCTTTCTGATGCTTTCTCAATACACAACTCAATAGAGAGCACTGTCCTTTCTCTACTCTTCCTATTTGAACATTCAGTATCAGCTCTCCTATTGGTTTACTAAACTATTTCAAGTGGATCAATGACTTCATCCTTCATCCTTCAGGATGGAACCTGGACAAGGACTGAAAGGATCCTCTGATCTTGCAACAGCAAAGAGAGGAAATGACTTAAAATACCCCTGAAACTTTGTTGACCCCAACAGTAATGTACCTGGATCCTTACTGGTCTTCACAGCACAGTTTTTCTGTGTGTCTCCTGGATTATGGATATTGATGTGTTATAATTTAGAGACTATGGCAACTACAATCCAAAAGTCTCTGCATCTATTATAGTCAATAAGATAGTTCAACTGAAACAAAGTAGCTTAGTTGGAAATAACAAATGTTGAGAAAGATTTAGGTCATTAGAGTGGCCACTGAAGAATTTTGATCACAATGAGGGAATGAAAGTCTGAGGGACTTTTGTGCATTTTTCGTTTAAAAAGTAATAATTGGTTGAAGTTAATACATTCCAAAATAACACCATATCTTTTAATTGCTAGACATTATAATTATATGCCTTTTATAACTCAGTGATCGAATGAAATGTTAGCCAGAGATAAATTCTCTGCTGTCTAGTAAAGAACAGCGTACTCTACAGAGAAGCCAAGAGCCTTTACAATGATGCTGTGTGTACAGGGTCAGGAATTGCTTTTCATCACGCCAAGCCAGGAAAGAGGGAGAAGACTCCCACTAAAACTTTAAGTCATAGGAATCAAAGAGTTACTGACCCTTCCAAAGTCTTAAACTCAAAGATGGAGACAATTAAATGGAAGCTTTGGGTTTTGAACAGTCCCTGGCTATGGACCAGCACCATAGGATGGGCAGTTTGCCTGAAACAGTTGTGAGTCTGAGATCTTTGGGGCAGAGTCAAACACTGGAGAACAGATGGTCACCAAGAAATTTCTTTTCTGGGAACAGGTGGAGAGGGTAGCCTGGGAACTGAAGGGTCTACTGTCTTGAGATTATTTTAAGTAGAGTGCTTTCAAAAAGAATCTTCACTCATATCTAAATACATCTTTTCCAGAGAGATTATGGAAATTCCTAAGAGCTCTGGAACAGTTTAAAGGGCAAGAGTGGCCACTTAAAGTTGAATTAAACCTATAATTACTACAGATAGGTTTCTCTTGGACTAGTTAACACCAACAAGTGACTGACCCCTAATGGACTTGATGGGTATGATGGCTAATCCTGGATGTCAATTTGACTGGATCTGGGATTAACTTAAATGAGAGCAACCTTCTCGATTGGATCATCTGAAGCTGGAAGACACACCCTAAATGTGGGTGTTACCTTCTGATGGTAGCCTGTATAAAAGGCCATGGCAGAGGGTAATACTTGCTTTTTGCAACTTGCCTTCTCTCTCACTGTTCAGTTTGTTTTGGTGCTGTAGACTGAAGACTAGCAGATCTCTTGGAATTCATCAGACCATCAGTGCTTGATTGAGACTACTGAGACATCCAGCCTCATTGTGGACTGAGCAACTACCAGATTCTCAGCCTCTCAAGTGTGGTGCAGCCCTTGTTGGACTACCCGGACTCTATCCTGTGAGCTAATCTTATAAATCCGTATATACATTCATTCTACTGGTTCTGTTTCTTTAGTGAACCCTGACTAATACAATGGGTGTATGCCTTTTGAAAGGAAATATTTTAAGCTGGCATTCCTTTTTTCTACAAAGAGAACAGGGAATAATAAGATGCAAATAAGTGTGACAGAATGGACACTATTAAATACAAATGGAATCACTGCTATTCTTGAACTTGGAGATCTTGTTTGGTAATGTTCTTCAGGTAGGGTTTTGTTGTGGGGCTTTAAGTTTTAAATGTGCTTCTAAGTCAAGACAGAAGAGGAGACACATACGCCTGAACCACCACCTGGACCTTCAGATGACTGCTGATTTGGAAGATGCAAAGCAGATGAAGTTCCGCTCGTAGACAGCATGAGCATTGCAGTGAAAGTAGGAGTTGACTTTCCCACCTAAACCTGAATGGGCTCTGGCCAGGCAGAGGCAGATAGAGTGTGCAAGGAGAAAGACAACAGGGTGAAACTCCTGTGTAGCACAACTTCTCCCAGCCATCTACTCTATTCCTAGGGCCCTGACCTGATGAGTTGCCCTAACTTAACCTCAAATCAGAACTACAAGCTATTGCCTAAAATTTCACTTAACTGGAGCTGGAGATTGGCTCAGCAGACCACTGGCTGTTCTTACAAAAGACTCGGGTTCAAATCCCAGCACCCACATGGCAGCTAATAACCATGCATAACTTCAGTTCCAGGGGATTCAGTGCCCTCTTCTGTCGTCTGTGGGCATTGCAAACGTGGCAAACTTATACACATGCAGGCATAACATTCATGCACATAAAATAAAAATAAATACATCAAAAAATTTTAAATAAAGGATCCTAGCAGACAGCCTGAGAGGGTAGGTTCAGACCTCCATCAAGGTAGTGGCTCAGAGCTCAGCAGACTGCCAGAGGGTGCCGGGTTCTGGCCTCCCTCTGGCCTCCAACTGATAGATAAAGTAGGCTATGGATGAATCTGGTTGATCCACAGAAAGCACCAGGACACAGATAAAACTCCATTGGCATAGAGTTTATTAGCAAAGGAATACATGGGACAGATTCCCTTCCGTGCAGGGAAAATGTCTTCCCGGGTCATGAGCTGGGGTCTTTTAAAGGGGGAGGCTTCTGGGAGGATGCAGAAGGCAGGAAGATATAATTTTTTTAAAGTTGGGCAGGGGAATGTGGGAGAGTGGGACTGTGAAAACCTGCCCCCTTTAGAGATCAAAGGGGAAGCCTGCTGTGTTGGCCAAACTGTGGAGAAAAGTCTGCTTCTCTTAACTTTAATGACCAAGGTGCTTATCAACTTGGTTCTCTTTTCTCAGGGGCTTGTGAGGTCCATGAGGCCCTGTTGGTGAGGGCGTGGGGCTATCTGAACCTTAACATTCCAACCTTTTGTGTTATAGGATGGGGGCATCGTTGTCGTCTTGCTACTTCCTGCTGAATAGGGTCGACGTGGGGGGGCTGGATTAGGGGTCGATCAGACAGCAGGGATTCCCTCTTCATGTATACATGTGGAGGGAAGGAAAGTAACAACTGATTAAAATTAGTAAGGGTTAGTTTTTGGATTTTGGTCCTGAAAATATCTGAAGAGGCAAGGAGCAATGGTTAACACCAAAGTAATAGCTCATTTTTCTTTTTTATTTTTTCTTCTGCCAGGCTGAATTTGAGAGTGATGTACTCAGGATTTGTTTTCAGGCATTTTGATAGCTGTTGGAGTGGCTAGATCAGTGTCAGTTACCTCTCAAAGGCTTCTAGACAGGGAGAGAAACAAATTGAGCCATCATTCAATTATTTAGGCTAGAACAATAGTGGATTGCCTCCCTTAGCTGTAGGTGGGCACTACAGTATTGCAGACCAAGATTTGAAGCCTTACATCTGAGTAGTGTTGTCTTATCAGGAATAAAATCATCAATGAGAGATAATTGTCTAAATAACATAAGAAGGTGTCTAATGTCTGGGTTGTGTAATCCCTTGAACCCTTAAAATATACTGATGACTTTAATTTTTGGTCATACTTTCCTTTTGGGTGTTCAACACCATACTCTTGATCCAAATAAACCAATTTATTTTTACTCTTAAGGTCGTATGAGGATTTGGACCTCAGGGATCACATGGGCTTGAGGGGAGCCCCTGGTTCCTCAGGTTTTTCTTTGACCAGTTCCATCTATGTGACGATAAGTCAAAAGGTCCTGCTTGACCTGGGCTTCACTTGGAAGCATGGAGGAAATGTTTCCTCTGTGTTGACCCTCCTCTTTTCAGACTGGACACTGGTTCAGTCCATTTTCTGGGGTCTACATGGCCTCCCTGAATAAGAGGACAGGTGACTTACCAAAGTTACAGGACATTTCAAGAGATGCTCCATAGCCCCTGGAACTTGTTTGAACTTGGAAGGCAAGGAATAAAAATTTCTCCCTTTAAGTCCCTCTGACCAGATTAATACAGGCCTTAAAGTTTGGCTATTAAACATGCAACGAGGTTAGTTACACCAGTCTGGTACTTTTAATTACCATGTGCTATGTAGATAGAGCTTGGGCAGCATCCTTAAATAAACCTTGACTAGGCATCCTTAGACTAGGTGACTAAGCTGTGACCTTAGAATTTTAAGATTACCTATATATTATCTTTGTCTCATTTTAGATTTATAGAAACACGGTGGGTAGGTGTAGTGGGGAATGGCTGAGGTGGGGTTCAGAGGGAAGAATAGACATAGGGTCAGTAGAAAACTCATTCCTGGATTGGTGTTAAGGGAGGCATCCTCAAGATTTTTAATTTAAGAGACCCAATACTGGTGGGCTCATACTTGCTGTGTTTCTTGGCTGGTTTTAATTTGGAGAGGTGAATCCAATCAGGTTGTCCCAAGAGCTTGGCTGCAGTCAGGATAGACAGGATCACCAGGTGAGGACCAATGCAGCTGGAGGGTTTCCTTCACTCTTTTCTGTTGGGTGTGAACCCACAGGTAGGCGTGATCTCCAGGTTGAAGTGGGTGGTCAATTTGGCCTTTAGAAGCCTGGGGAATAATCTGGTCGGCATGTTCTCTGAGTAGTTTCCTTAGAAGGGTGAAGGCAGGTAAATAGTCTTGTAGAGGGGAGGGATCCTGGAGGAAGAGGTCATCCTTGGCTAAAATTAGTGCCCTGGTGAGTGTCAGAAGTTTGGCTTTTGGTGATGTGGTTCCAAGTGGTAGGGGTCCTGACTCAATGACATCTATGAGAGATACTATGGGGGCCCCTGTTGGGGTGAGAGTTAAACTTCTATCCATAAAACAAGTTAGGGTTGGGTTTGGTAGGGGATCTGGGAAATTAGGGGATCCCAGTAGGAGAGTTCCTAAAGAGTTTGCAGGCACAAGTGAGTGAGTGAGCAGTTCACTGGAGGGGAGGTGGGAAGCTGGATTGAGAGGAGGGCAGGAATCAAGGATGAGCAAGGGGTTTTCAAGAAATGTGACATAGAAGAGTTGTAGTTTAGAGGGAGCTAGATTGGCAAGAGGCATGTGGGTTAGTTAAATCCTTAAGCTGGTGGGACAGAGATGGGCTGACCCAAAGTGAGCTTAAGTCCCTCTTGAGCCAGGAGAGCAGTAGTGGCCAGAGCACAGAGGCAAGGTTACCACCCCCAGCTGGTGGTATCAAGCTGTTTAGAGATAACCTACTGGGGCAAAAGTGGGACCTCCTCATCTGTCCCAAAACCCCTAATGTCTGGTCCTTATTTTCAGTTGTGTAGAGAAGAAATGGACATTTGAGTTTGGGCAGAGGTAGAACCAGTGCCTTTAAGAGCACTTCCTGGATAGTGTGGAATGCTGTTGTAACAGGCCCTAAGGGGCTAACAGGCTCAGGGGAGTTTCCTTTAGAGGCTTCATAGAGCAGCTTTGCCAAGAGGGCAAAATTAGGAATCCAGGTGTGCAGGTACCCTGCAATGTCTAGGAAAGACAGAATTTTTTCCTTGGTTGTGAGGGGGGGTGTTTAAAGACCTTAGGTAATTTGTCCTATCAGTAGTTAAATTGTGGGATGTAGGTGTGAGAAGGAACCCCAAGTACTTGACTTGAGGGAGAGAAGCTTGAGTCTTAGCTGAAGACATTCTATATCCCTTGTACCCCAGAAAATTAAGGAGTTTGATTGTGTGGGCCTTGGAGAGTGAGAGAGATGGAGAGCAAAGAAGTAGGTTATCTACATATTGTAGGATGGTGGAGGGGTTAAGGTCTAGGGAGGTTAAATCCTGGGCTGGGCTTGTCCAAAGAGGTGAGGGCTATCTCAAAACACATGGGGTAGGACAGTCCAGGTTACAGCATAGGTGTGAGTGATGTATTTAAAATCTTGTATGAAGTCTGTAGGATTAGTAGAAAAAGAGCCTATTTTGCGTTTGAGGTGAGATAGATCTCCAAGAGAGAAAGGGACATGGACTTTGACCATCCCATCCATGTGTGCCACTTCCCAGACGGGAAAGGTACCATGGGCAGGGATTGAGATTAGGTGTGGGAGTGAGTATGGCTTGACATAGGAGAGGGGTTGGGAGAAGGGGATTCCTGGGAAGAGGCCAGAGTGAGAGAGATGGGAGGGGTGTCCTGTCCATGAGGGGACACAGGAGCAGGGGTATCGGAGGCAGGGTCTGGAATCGAAGTACAAGTAGATTCAGGAGGGATGAATGGGTTATTTGAGCTAGAAGCCAGAATAGGGGAGACTAGGGAATATTTGGCAAGGAGTTGTTTAAGGTTTTGGATTTCTTCAAGTAGAGGAGAGTCAGTGGAAGGAGAGCAGTGATGAACATAGAGTAGTGCCAGAGAGGGGGAAGATTGTGGCATGGAGAGGGAGTTTGAGTTGGAGAAAGGAGGGGAGCTGGGTTGGGCCCTGGAATGGAAGGCAAGGGAGAGTATAGCAAGGGGACAGCATGGGGAGGACTTGGCTGTGCCTCAGGCTGGTGAGCAGGAGGAGGTTGGGGATGGTTCCTAATCAGAGGCAGTTCATTGGCTATGGTAGGATCAAAAGCTGATGTGGAGGGGTAGGGAGGAGGAGGAGGAGGGGCAGAGGCCCATGGTGGGTTGGGAAACCATGAAACGGTCTTAGCCAGAAGAACTTGATGGGAAGAACATGGGACACAGAGGGAGGGATTAGCACGGAGATCAAAGAAAGCTTGGATGTACTGTAATTAATGGCAGAAATTTTCTAAATCTCTCAAAATATTGAAGTTTAAAGCTCTGGTGTCTGGCCAAACAGAGTTATTATCTAATTCATACTGAGGCCAGGCATTAGTGGACAGGAATTTCAGGCATTTTGGCCTGATTGTATCTGAAAGTTCTAGCTGTTTCAAGGATTTAAGAAGATAAGCAAGAGGTGTGAGACCCTGAGACTTTGAGTGGGTGGTTCCAATAGCAACAGATTAAGTACAGAATGAAGAGGAGATAGAGAAAGAACCGAGCAAGCAGGTAGGACGTAGAGACAGAACTGAGCAGGCAGGAGACAAAGAAAATCCTCCCTCCACAGGGAGTGGAGGCAGGATCACAAGTCTAGGCAGGAAAGCAAAGCAGACGAGGAAGAGAGATGGGAAGGGAGTAGAATGAGAAGGGGTTTGGCATTGGTCACACAAAATGAGAACGAGGAGAACAAGCATCAAAAGAAAACGTCCTTTTTGTTGCACAGGTTTGAGTTATTTTTGAGTTATTTCCAAGTCCCAGAAGGCAGCGTCCTGCGATTAGATCATCAGGGAGAGGAAAGGTGAGATCCTGTCCTGGACAGGAAGAAGTGCGTGTTCCTACCTCTGGAAATAGCATTCTATATCTAGAGAAAGGAAGGGGTTTTCTGGCACACGCGTGATATTGAGGCAAGTGAGAGGAACTGAAAACCCTGTAATGAGGGCGTGGCATGACCAGCCAGTAGATGGGAGACAAAGTACAAGGAATGGGATGGGAGAAAAGTGGAAAAAAGTGCAGTGAATCAGAAGGGAGGGAAGTGTATGGAACAAGTTGATCCTGAGGTTTAGTAGAGGCTGAGGGAAGATGAGCACCAGAAGGGCAGTGAGGGGGGGGGGGGAGAGAGAGAGAGAGAGAGAGAGATACTTAAAATTAATTTATATATTTTAGTACCTGGAACCATGTTGTAGATTAAAGAGAGTATATTTTGGCTGAAAAAAAATATTTTGGTGTTAATTTAATATTTTTAGTTTGTATGGGATTTTACTTAAAAATTATTATGATACCAAGTAAACTGAGTTTAAGAAGCATAAGTTTATGTTGACTGTGTATACATAATTACATAGTCTTTGTTGAGAATCTGGTTGGTTTGTCATTTTTAAATTAAAACACCTTTGAAGTAGACAAATAAAATGAATACAACTTAAAACACCATGAAAGTAAACTGAAAACAAAAATGATATTTAATAAATAGGATTTTACCCAAGCAGCTTAGATGTTGTTTTGCATAGGTAATTATTGGTCTAAAGAAAGAGTTAAGATTCCATATAGATTTGAGGTAGCATCTTTTTCCTTTTTAAGAACTAAATAACTGAAGGAAGTTAATAAAACCTTGTAGGAGACAGGAAAGACAAAAGAAAACATTAACAGATTAGGTTAAGAATAATGGGGCTGGAGAGATGGCTCGGCAGTTAAGAACACTGTTCTTGCAGAAGACCCGAGTTTGAATCCCAGCACCTACATGGCAGCTAACAATGGCCCAAAACTCCAGTTCCAGGAGATCTGACAACCTCTTCTGTCCTCCCTGGGCATTATCCAACATGGGTGCACTTACCTACATGCAAGCAATACACACATACACGTAAAATAAAAATAATAAATAAAATATTTAATAAAAAAGAAGAAATAAAATCTAAATAGTATTGAAAATAATTCCATTAGCTAGCTTCATTATATACAATAATGCCCTCTGTTGAAATTAACTTACACCTTAGCTGTTCTCAACTGCATAGTGCCTTTACTCTTAGGCTGCTTTGTTTTTCTCCTTTTCCTTGGCACATGGTCAGGGGCCAGCCTGAACCTGGAAAAGTCTTGGAGAACACATCTTGAGATAATAGGCTTGAGTCTGAAGTAGGAGGGCCAATCCCATCTCCAGAGTCAGCGTCTCATGAGCTCAAAGAGCACATGACAGTTTACCAATATAATTAATATTATCCTGACATTATAACTAGAAAGCACTCAAAGAATGATGGGGCAGGAATATAAGCAAGCATAGAGCATCTGAGTATCAGAGAGGGAAATAACTCTATTCCAGAGAAAAACAGGTTTAGAATCACATATAGAAAGGGAAGGAGTTAAGACCAGTAAAGGTGGCATCTCAAGCCTCTCAGTCAAGTAGACTATTACGTTTTACCTTTCATTCTTGTAACTTTGTGTTGGTAGTAGCTTGTCTCTTGTAAGTTTTCGGCCCTGGAGTACAGCAAATTTCCATGTGCTTCACAGGTCTAGTCATCACAAGGTGTCATCTCCCTTTTTACCTTGAAGGCAAATGGCTAGAAAAACTTTAAGCTCCCTTTAGAAACTAACAAATATACTATGTAAAACAGTAAGAATTTAAAATAGTCATTTTTAGAAATCCACAAAATTACCATATAAAAGATGTTAAAATCCAAATGATTCCTTTAAAATTACCAGATAAAGATGTCATTCAAACAATGTCAAAAACCTAAAAATAATTCCTTTTAAGAAATCTGTAAATATGTCAAACAATGTAAAAACTTAGAACAATCACCTTTAAAAAAACAGCAAATATACCATAGAGGAAGTTAAAACTCAAAGTAATCTCCTTTAGAAAAAGGCCCTAACCATGTTAAAATTTAAACTCCCATTATGTAGATCTGTCATTAGTCCCTTAGTCTGAACTAGAAATGTATTTTTTATTCTATGACATC
>NW_008336359.1:178368-183848 GCF_000622305.1 Nannospalax galili
TATAGATAGATCGATTGATAGATAGATATAAAACCCACATAGAAAAGCAAATCAAAGGAATCTATGTTTCTCACTAGCATTGTAGCTGTGGATGCAAAGCCAAGTTCTTAGGATCTCTTAATTTCTAGACACAAGCTATGCTGGAAAGGAAACTCATGAGGGCAGCAGAAGAAACAGGGCATATAAATCAGTGTTCATTGGTCTGAAAGCCTATTACTCGCCTGAGCAGTGCCTGTGACCTTTTATGTGTAGTGAAATGTAAAATGGTTAGGTCTAGTTAGAAAAGTAGGCAACTTAGTACCAGTTGCTTAATGCCCAAGAGGGTCTAAGATGAAAATTTTGAGCCCCTTTGCCTGAGAAAAAGTTTAGGAGAAAAAAAAGGCTTTTAAAACATTTTCCATTTGTCCAAGGGGCAAGCTGACTGAAAATTTTTAAATGCTCCAGCAAAGTTGCCCAGCCAGCTTAGGCTAGTTGGGTCGAAATGGGGAGAAAGAGTCCCCTAAAGGGTTCTTAGCCACATTCATAGGAGAATTTAAGAATGAGCCCAGCTGGAAACTTTTATCATTGTATTAGAAGTTAAAGAAAAAAATACCTAGGATAGGCAAGCTGGCAATCTTGGCAGCTGCCTGAAGGGGGTGAATAGTGGGAAGGGAAAACAAGCCTTGGGGTCATGCAGGTTTAGAGCTTGCATGGAAGGTCAGGCACATGGTGAGTTGGCAGGCATTGGTGGGGAGTAGAAAGCTTTAGTATGGGAGGGGGAGAGAGAGGAGAAGAATCCAGAGCATTTGCATGTGTTGGATTGAACCGTGTCAGAAATCATCCAGAATAAAGTGAGGAAGAAAGGCAGTGGAAGAGGATAAAGACAGGAAAAAGGATGGAAGACAGCAGACCTTGCAGGCCCATGGCAAAGGGGGGGGTGATGCTGGGGGTGTGGGGGTGGGAAAACTGAGGTAGTGAACGGATGAAGCAGCTCTATCCCGGAGATCAGTGCTGTCCAGGAGTGACAGAAATCAATGGGAAAGGAGATCAAAAGAAGACGTAGGCAAGGCAGAGTTTGTTCCCCAGTGAGGAGAGCCAGAAAGGGGTGAAAGCAAAGCAGAGAGCTGGGGAGAGGAGGCAAGAGAAAGGAAGGGTAGGGGTGCACCTGAAAGCCAAGTTAGTGGTGTTGGAGAAGTCCAGTTGGGTCCATTGAAGTAAGAACCAGGTTTTGGCACAATCTGATAGACAAAATAGCCTATGGATAAATCCGGTTGATCTGCAGAAAGCATCAGGACACAGATAAAACTCCATTGGAATAGAGTTTATTAGCAAAGGAACACATGGGACAGATTCCCTTCCAGGCAGGGATACTGTCTGCCTGGGTCATGAGCTGGGGTCTTTTAAAGGGGGAGGCTTCTGGGAAGATGCAGAAGGCAGGAAGATATATTTTATTTTAAGTTGGGCAGGGGGAAGTGGGAGAGTGGGACTGTTAAAACCTGCCTCCTTTAGAGATCAAAGGGGAAGCCTGCTGTGTTGGCCAAAGAGTGGAGAAAAGTCTGCTTCTCTTGACTTCAAAAACCAGGGTGATTATCAACTCAGCTCCCTTTTCTCAAGGGCTTGTGAAGTCTGTGAGGCCCTGTTAGTGAGGGGACAGGGCTGTCTGAACCTTAACACCAACTACAAGAGGGCCTGAGAACCCAGGATACTACCTGACAGCCCCTGGATCTTGCCTCCATGTGTTGGTAAGCTTCCCCTAATTGAGCCATACCATCCCCCTACATGGGATTTTGTGAGGCCCCTCCCAAGGCCTCAGGGCAGATTTGGCTTTGGTATGCTAAAGCTGAGATTCTAGCAGATGGCCTGAGAAGGTGGGTTCAGACAACCATCAGTGTAGCCACTGGGATCTCAGCAGATTGCCAGAGAGTCCCGAGTTCTGGCCCCTCTCTGGCCTGACTGGAACCTGAATTGGGCTTTGATGTGTACTCCTGAATAGCTGATCTGAAGCTATCAGTTCCCTCCAAAATAAACCTGAGAGAACCTGAACCCTGTACCAACCATCTTTACATAACCAATAAAGAGAGGATCTAGTCACCTGGATAATATAAACAGATGCATACTTCAACTTAATTCTCAAAGCAGAATCATAAACAATAATAGAAATTCATATGCCAAAACCACAATGAAAGAATAATAAAATGGAAAACCAAAACACTATGTCCTCACCAAAGCCCACCAATCCTGTAGAAGAGTTCTACAAGGAGAACTCCCTAGAGATAACCTGGGACACTGAATTTAAAAGAACAATCATAAACAAGATCAAGGAATTCAATGATTTAAAGAACACACAAACAAAGAACTAAAAGAAGATAGGGATAAACTGACTGAATTCACAAAAGAAGTAGAAATGTTGAAGAAAACTCGGGCTGAAATGAAGAAGGAAGTGAAAAAACTCAGGAAGCCTATTTGAAGCAACAGGAAAAGCTTCACTGATAGAATGAATGAAATGGAAAACAGAATTTCAAACCTGGACAATAAAGTTGAAGAATTGGACTGCTCAAGCAAAGATTATGGAAAATTTAAAAAAACAACAACACAGGAATGGAATATGCAAGAGATGTGGGACACCGTGAAAAGACCAAATCTACGGATCACAGGAACAGAGGAAGGAGAAGGTTGATGGTGTTGACCAGACTTTAAACAGGATTGTAGAAGAGAATTTCCCAAAATTAAGGAATGACATTCCCATAAAAATACAGGAAGCACACAGAACACCAAATAGACAGGCTCAGAAAAGAAACTCCCCACAACATATCATAGTAAAAACACTAAGTGTACAGAACAAAGAGAGAATAATGAAAGCAGCAAAAGAAAAGCAAGTCACATACAAAGGAAAGCCCAACAGAATTACAGCTGACTTATCAATGCAAACTGAAAGCCAGAAGCGCCTGGACCAAGGTATTTCCAGCTCCACATGACAATAGATGCCAGCCCAGAATACTACACCCAGCAAAAATGTCTCTTATAGTTGAGGGAGAAAGAAAAATCTTCCGTGACACGAATAGCCTGAAAGACTACATGTCCACAAAACCAGCCCTTCAAAAAATACTTGAAGCAATACAGAGAGCAGAGAGAAAAACAACTATACACTAGGGGCAATGAAAGAAAATAAAGATATAATCTAGGAAACACAGAATTACACAGAGAACACAAACAGCAATCAAAATGACAGCAACCAATAAATAACTTTGAATAATAACTTTAAATATCAATGGACTGAACTCCCCAGTCAAAAGACACAGGCTAAGTGAATGGATTAAGAAATGAAATCCATCTCTTTGCTGTCTGCAAGAAACCCATCTCACCTTCAAAGACAGGCACTACCTTAAGGTAAAAGGATGGAAAGACTATTCCAAGCAAATGGCACTAAGAAACAAGCAGGTGTTTCAATTCTAATATTTGACAAAATAGACTACGAAGTAAAACTAATCAAAAGAGATAAGGAGGGTCACTTCATTCTGATCAAAGGAACAGTTAACCAAGAAAATATTACAATCCTTAACATATATGCACCAAATTCTGGTGCACCGAAATTCATAAAAACAACGCTACAGACTTTAAGATACAGATTAACCTGAACTCAGTAATAGTAGGGGACTTCAATACCCCACTGTCTCCATTAGACAGGTCAACTGGACAAAGAATAAACAGAGAGACATCTGAATTAAATGATACTATACATCAAATGGACCTAACAGACATCTTTTGATTATTCCACCCAAACACCAAAGAATACAGTTTCTACTCAGCACCTCATGGAACATTTTCAAAAATTGACCCCCATACTGGGCCACAAAACAAACCCCAATAAATACAAAAATATTGAAATAATTCTATGCATTCTATTGGACCACAAAGCAATAAAGCTCAAAATCAACACTGGATGAAGCCCTAGTCACTACTCGAACTCAGGGGGATTGAACAACACACTCCTAATCAATGAGTGGGTCAAAGGAGAAATTAAGAAAGAAAATGATTCCTGGAATTCAACAAAAGGGACAATACAACACAGCACAACCTCTGAGACACATTAAAAGCAATCCTAAGAGGGAAGTTTGTAGCTCTAAGTGCCTACATTAAAAATTTGAAAGAGCCCAAATAAATGACCTAACACTGCAACTTAAGGCACTGGAAGGGCAAGAACAAATGAAATCCAAACCCAGCAGAAGAGAAGAAATAACAAAAATCAGAGCAGAAATTAATGAAACAGAAACAAAGAAAACAATACAAAGAATAAATGAATCTAAGAGCTGGTTCTTTGAAAAGCTAAACAAGGTAGATAGATCCTTAGCCCAGTTAACCAGAAGAAAGAAAGAGCAAATCACAAATCAACAAAATCAGAGATGAAAGGGGAAACATCACAAAAGACACCGAAAAGATCCAGGCCATTATAAGGGAATTTTTTTTTTTTTTGGCCTTTTTTGAGACAGGGTCTCCCTGTAGCCCCAGCTGTCCTGGAACTCACTATGTAGACCAGGCTGGCCTCGAACTCACGGAGATCCACCTGTCTCTGCCTCCCAAGTGGTGGGATTAAAGATGTGCGCTGCCACATCTGGCACTATAAGGGAATATTTTAAAAACCTATATGCTACTAAATCTGAAATTCTAAAAGAAATGGATGGATATCTGAAATCATAGGAACCTCCAAAGTTAAACCAAGAAGAGATCAACAGTTTAAATAGACCCATAACATATAAGGAAATTTAAACAGTAATACAAAGCCTCCCAACTAAAAAAAAAGCCCAGGCCCTGATGGATTTACAGAAGAATTCTACCAGATTTAAAGAAGACCTATAACCAAAACTACTTACATTATTCAAAATGATAGAAACAGAGGGAGAACTCCCAAATTCTTTCTATGAAGTCAGCATCACTCTAATACCCAAACCAAGTAAAGACACAACCAAAAAAGAAAACTATAGACCCACAACCTTAATGAACATAGATACAAAAATTCTCAACAAAATACTTGCAAATTGCATACAGACACACATCAAAATGATCATTCACCATGATTAAGTAGGCTTTGTCCCAGAGATGCAGGGATGGTTCAATATACTCAAGTCAGTAAACATCATTAATCATATATATGGACTCAAAGACAAACACCACATTGTCATCTCAATAGATGCAGAAAAGGCTTTTGACAAAATTCAGCATGCATTTATGTTCAAAGTCCTAGGGGGAACTGGACTGGAGGGAACATACCACAACATAATTAAAGCTATATACAACAAACCACAGCCAACATCATTCTAAATGGAGCAAAACTATAAACATTCCCATTAAAATCAGGTACCAGACAAAGCTGTTCAATATCTCCACTCCTTTTCAATATAGTGTTTGAAACTCTTGCTAGAGCAATAAGACAAGAGAAAGAAATTAAAGGAGTACTAATTAGAAAAGAAGGGGTCAAATTATCCCTTTTTGTAGACGATATTATA